>NC_142462.1:85417263-85568779 GCF_049115385.1 Moschus berezovskii
CCACTGTTGTTACCCTTTTATTAACCACCCTGGATTGCCAGTTCATTGACACTCCTTTCAAAGAAACTAATAATTCAGCCGGAAAAAAAAGAGCAGTCAGTATACATGATTTCAGCTCCTCATAAAGGAAAATGAAAGCTACGTTAAATGAAGAAAAGGTGTTTTCCTTGAACACCGGTTTGGCAACAGCTTGAAAAAGAACTTTCATAATGATATGAATAACTGAACACACCCTCTTTGATACAAGATAATTGAACTGATAAGCTGAGATTATGTAACACTAATTTGCTTGGCCCTGAGTAATCTATAATATGTGTTCTCCACCCTTCTTGAAAAAAAAAAATTAGAACAAAAATAGGAGCTTTGAAAAGAAAAAAAATCAAAATTAACTTGTTGATTGTGACCTTAAATGGATGTCAAAGGATCTTGTCCTAAATTGAAATGTGTACAATTTTACATAAACAGTGTCCTTGAATATTTATTGTTTGTCAAGTTATCCAATAGAACATCTTCAACTGGCTCATAGGCATCAAAAGCTTTCTTAACCTTTAGCCTTTCATAAAACTTCAAATAGAGATGAGGGGCTGGAGGGGATTAAAGAGACCATCTCATTAAATCATTGCTGAGGGTTTGGTTTCATTATTACAGCAATATTCTCCAATCTTGATGAGTCTAAATAAAGATATAATTTATTTTGGGAGTTCCATTAAATACAAAAAAAATTTAGAGGCAAGCAAATGAGGTGAAATGCTTCAAAGCCAACAGTATAATCTATAACAAGCAGAAGAAGCAATAAATATGGTGATGTTCATTTATTTACCTTTAACCAGTGTAACAGGATAAGAAATTGAAGGTCCAGTCGAGGCAATATTTTCAGTAGATGCTAAAGAAAATGTTTAAATAATATTTTTAAAATAATATTAAATTTCCTTTAAAATTATTAAATATTTTTAAAATAATATATTTTAAAATACTCATATCATATATATTTTTAATTTTAAACAATGCATTTTTGGAAATGTACTTTTCCTTAGTGGCTCAAGTGGTAAAGAATCTGCCTGCAATGCAGGAGATCCGAGTTCCATCCCTGGGACAGGAGGATCCCTTGGAGAAGGGAATGACTACCCACTCCAGTATTCTTGCCTGGAGAATTCCATGGACAGAGGAGCCTGGCAAGCTACGGTTTATAGTGTCACAAAGAGTTGGTCACGTGAGCAACTAACACTTTCAATTTTTGAAATTTATATTGATGCTATAAATGAGAGTGCAGGTGGGGAGAACTTTATGCATAGGATTGCTTTGGAAGCAGCTCACTGTCTCCCCACCAAGGGAGAGGACAGTCTCAATGGTGATAACAAGCAGAACTCTGATAGGGTGACCAGTCATCCCATTTTGCCAGAGCTGAGGAGTCTTCCTGAGACATGGGACCAAGTCCTAGACAAAAGCAGGGAAGTTGGTCTGTCCTCTTAATTTGACCCTGGGATTGCAGAGGGGCCTGCTGTACCAGATCCATGAATTATTGCTTCAGATAGAGATGGGGGTTGATCCATGAATTATTGCTGCCCCGTCATCATGGTAAGATTTCCTACTTAATTAATTTTCCAAATACCTTGGGCTATCATTTGATAAACAATCAGAGAACTTCCAGGGGGACACCCACAGTCTCCTGCACCACATCTGAACCCACATGCTCTGCCCGCTTCCTGTGGCCACAGATCCTTGCCCTCTCTTCCAACCAGCACCACATCCCATCCTCCTCCCATTTAGACACCTACCAGCAATTCTCTCTTCTCTTCTTTACAACCAGTTGTTTTATATACACTCTCTTCTATGTAATTATCATCAGTATAAAATCATGGTATCTTTCACATCTTTGAAAGTGAAAGTGAAACTCGCTCAGTCATGTCTGACTCTTGCAACCCCATGGACTGTATAGTCCATGGAATTCTCCAGGCCAGAGTACTGGAGTAGGTAGACTTTCCCTTCTCCAACAAATCTTCCCAATCCAGGAATCAAACCAGGGTATCTTGCATTGCAGGTAGATTCTTTACCAACAGAGTTATGGGGTTCACATCTTTCAGTTCAGTTCAGTCGCTCAGTCGTGTCCATATAAACGTACACACCCACAGGGCACACACGATTCAACTTTCTGTAATGGGTATCTCCCTATTTCTCTGCTTTTCCTTTAAGAGGATGCTCCAGGCCTTCTATTCCACCAAATGCAATGCCTTTCCTCTCATTTTTCATTAACAGTCCAGTTGTTCTCAACAGGCCACCAAAATTACTCTTACATAGGCCATGAATGATGTTACTTGCTAAATCCAATCCTGTTTTCATTTCATGGGCCATGTTTGACACACACTCATTCCCTCCTCATGAGAATATTTTCTTATTTGGCTTCTAGGAGGGGATACTAATCTTACAGGGAATAAATCCCTGTTTTGTGCACAGCTCTATATTAAATATTTCAAATGATATTTTTAGAACATAAAACATATTTACTGCTGTCAACCTATAGACTTGTTAATGATGACTCACTAACTGGCCCTTCTCAGGCTGCTTTGTGGGGGAGAAAAATCTTAACTTTGGTTAAAGATCAAAGTATTAATAATTATTTTCCACTTGGAGAATAATTTCTGACTTGAGAATCTCTTTTGCAAATTAAAATTAACATAAAATTCTCTACTTA
This sequence comes from Moschus berezovskii, assembly GCF_049115385.1. Lineage (NCBI taxonomy): Eukaryota > Metazoa > Chordata > Mammalia > Artiodactyla > Moschidae > Moschus > Moschus berezovskii. The sequence goes on from NC_142462.1 coordinate 85,419,953, forward strand.
TTTCAAGGAGTCAGGAAAAAATGATTAGATCTGGCTTCAGTTTTTATATAGCAGCTTGGGGAAATTTTCTCATACTGAATGCTTCTAAATGATAGTAATAGATGAAAGTAAGATTGAGGTTTGATGACACTCCATAAGTCATGTTATCCAGCTTACTGTTCATAACCCCTTTCATACCCTTCCAATAAAATAAGTATGGATTCAGAAAATCATGCATTTAATACAGGCCAGTGATGTCAAACAGGAATGAAGCCTTAAACCATATCCCTCCTTCTGATTCAGTTCTGACCTCAAAAATAACATCTTTAGGCTCCATAGCAGAGAATAAGACTCCTCTGGACAGCTTGGCCCTTCCTACCTTGTGTCATGGGCTTCCCTGGTAGCTCAGCTGGTAAAGAATCTGACAGCAAAGCAGGAGACCCTGGTTCAATTCCTGGCTTGGGAAGATCTCCCAGAAAAGGGATAGGCTACCTATTCTAGTACTCTTGGGCTTTCCTGGTGGCTCAGATGGTAAAGAATCTGCCTGCAATGTGGGAGATCTGGGTTTGATATCTGGGTTGCAAAGATCCCCTGGAGAGGGGCTTGTCAACCCACTTCAGTATTCTTGCCTAGAGAATCCCCCCGGACTGAGGAGTCTGGTAGGCCACAGTCCATGGGGTCACAAAGAGTTGGACATGACTGAGTGACTAATCACAGCACAGCACAGCCTATGTCATGTGCAAGGGTAGCTGTGATTGCTTTCAGTGTGAGGTGGACTGTAATAGTAAATATATGGGTCAATTTTACCAGGCCAGTGTCATTTGTTCAAACACCTGTCCAGATGTTGCTGCAAAGGTATTTTTCAGAGATAATTAGCATTTAAATTCAATAGAGTTTGAATAGCATAGATTACGCTCAGTAATGTCAGTGGGACTCATCCAATCAGTTGAAGACATTAAGAGCAAAGATTGTTTCCCAAAGAAGAAACTCTATGTTAAGACTACAACGTAGAAACCCTCTCTGAGTTTCCAACCTGGTGGATTTCAGACTCAAACAATAACTCATCTGTGGTCAACCCTTTGCTTTTCCTCATTTACTCTGACCTCAGCACTCTTGAAGAGTACCAGTAAGGCAAGTGGTAGAATGTCCCTAGTGTGGGTCTGCCTGGTGTTTTCTCATGATTAGACTGAGAGATGAATTTGGAGATAATGACAGTGGCAACATGCCCCTCCCATCAGAGCATATCGGGGTCTGTGATGTCAACACAAGTTGTCACTATAATGTAAACTCAATTACCTGATTAAAGGTGAGTCTGCAGCTATTCCCGCTGTAAAGTTACTGTTGTTTCCTTTTATTAGGCATGTTTCTGTTGAATTCCAGTTTTTCTCTCCAGGTCCCACATGGGCTCTGAGGATTCAGATTTGAATGCAACTTGCTCATTTCCTTCTATAGCTCATACAGTTCCCCTGGAATAGAATTCTCCCAGGCCTGGGTTTACACTAGGATTCTGATTACATAAGGGAAAACCCACCAGCAGATTTCTCCCAAATATTATGGCCATTAAAGATCCCCACAAGGTCGCTTCTGCCATTGCAATCAGCACCAACTGAAATCAACACTGTGTTCTGGATTTGGAAGTTGGTAAATTGTTAGTACATTTTAAGAAAGAAGCTTTTTTCTAATATTTTTTATTTTTTTAATTGAAAGGCAATTACAATATTGTGATGGTTTATGCATATATCAACATGAATCAGCCATAGGTACACATGCGTCCCTTCCCTCTTGATCCCCTCTTCCACTTCCCTCCCAACCCTATCCCTCTAGGTTGTCACAGAGCACTGGCTTTGGGTTCCCTGCATCATAAATTGACTATCTATTTTACATATAGTAATGTATATGTTTCAATGCTATTCTCTCAAATCATCCCTCCCTCTCCTTCTGTGGCTCTGTCCAAAATCTGTTCTTCATGTCTGTGTCTCTTTTGCTGCCCTGCACATAGGTTCATCAAAACTATCTTTCTAGATTCCATATATATGCACTAATCAAAATCAAAGAAACAAAGAAGAAACAATGATACCTTTGTGTCCCTGTCTGTAGCAGGGGAAGCATGGGCTCTGGGTGAAGGAGGTGGGTTTCCAGTGAAACCACAAGTGGAAGAGAGTGGCAATGGAGGTGAGAAAGTTCACTGCAGAGAGGCACAGACCCCAATCACTGTTTTCAAGTGTTGAAGAGTCCTTGTGCATAAACAGAATTAGGTTTGTATCATAAAGAGATCAAAAGAGAGGAGAGCAAGCTCTCAGGCAACATGTGCACCATGAAATAAAAAAATTATAGAGTCCAGCCTCCAAAGACTTTGTAAAAGGCTCTGCCTGTGACACCTGTCATCTGGACCCCAATGTAGCATCCTGGGCAGGGGTCCCCGCCCTCTCATACTGCCATGGGTTCACACTGAAGCTGGAGTGTGCTCAGAGAGGACCCCTCTTTCCATGAGCAGAAACTTCCTTTGAATAGACCTCCACATGTAAAAGGGAGTTATCATGAAAATTAAATAAGACAGAAAAAAGGAAAGAGCAAGAACCCAAACAGGAAATTTGAGAGGCACTCCTGGTTCATTCCCACCTCACCTTCCAGAAGCAAGCTTTCCCCAGACTGCATCATTGTTCATCTCCAAGTGTTTGCTTGTTGCCCTTTCCAACCTAGTACATCAGCCCAAGACTGGTCAGCCCACAGAGACCCTGCAATAGCCTTCTTTCCAGTCCTGGGGGCTGATCTCTGTGGAGCATCCATAATGCTCTTTGTAAAGGAATATCTGACCAGCATGCCCTCCCCGACCCAGATATCCTCCAATGCATACGAGATTACATCCCATCTTCCTGACAAACCCTGATGCCCTGAACACCTCTCCATTCTCCTCAGTCACCTCCATTCCTTTCTGGCTTCCCGGCCACAGATGTCCCCTCACTGATGTCCCCTCCCGACCCAGGCTCCCCCCACCAGGCCTTCCGTCACTTGGCTCCTGCTAATTGGAATATCTGGCTGAGCCCCTGTTTTCTGGGCTTATTCTTTATTACCTCTGAAGGACTTCCCCTGGTGTCACCTCAACCAGGCTCTCCCCTCTGCTCAGCTCTGGGTCATTCTGCTTAGTGTGGCCCACACATCTGTCAATCATCAACCCTGTGAGAGCCCGGAACTGTCGCTTCTCTGAGCTCCAGTTTCCTCATCTGACGCTTAGTCCTTGGAAGGAAAGTTATGGCCAACCTAGACAGCATATTAAAAAGTAGAGACATTACTCTGCCTACAAAGGTCCGTCTAGTCAAGGCTATGGTTTTTCCCGTGGTCATGTATGGATGTGAGTGTTGGACTGTGAAGAAAGCTGATCGCTGAAGAATTGATGCTTTTGAACTGTGGTGCTGGAGAAGACTCTTGAGAGTCCTTTGGACTGCAAGGAGATCCAACCAGTCCATTCTAAAGGAGATCAGTCCTGGGTGTTCATTGGAAGGACTGATGCTAAAGCTGAAACTCCAATCCTTTGGCCACCTCATGCGACGAGTTGACTCACTGGAAAAGACTGATGCTGGGAGGGATTGGGGGCAGGAGGAAACAGGGACGACAGAGAATGAGATGGCTGTATGGCATCACCGACTCGATGGACATGAGTTTGAGTGAACTCCGGGAGTTGATGATGGACAGGGAGGCCTGGCGTGCTGCGATTCATGGGGTCGCAAAGAGTCGGACATGACTGAGCGACTGAACTGAACTGAACTGAACTGAATCATGATAAGCGCTTTTGGTGGTGAGGAAACAGTCCACAGAGCTTGCAGGTAGCCTGGCACTCACTGAATAGAAGGAGCTCATTATGACTCCTAGAGTTCTTAGTAGTGATCATCATTTCTTTCTGTGACTGTCCCCCACTTAGGCTGTGAAATCCTAAAGGGCATCACCTGCACTGGAGTCATCCTGAATCTCCATCAGGTAGCACAGTTCTCCCTACACTGTTGCTTTCAGTAAATATTTAACAAAAGAAGATGGAAGGAGAGTGAGGAGTAAGTTATATTCTTTTCCCAGCACTGTCAATCAAAGTCCCTCGAATGCTTGATACAGATTAAAATTGACTTCAAGTGGAAATGAGAACCACTGACAAGTGATGCTGATCAATATTTAAAATATGTGAGTAGATCCAACCTAAAATCTTAAGGAATTAAGGGGAAAGAATCAGGATAGAAATAATTGCTAAGCTCTGGTTTTCTTTAACAATGTCTTTCCATAAACATTTATTTTAAAAATAATGAGGCAGTGGAAGAACTTCTGAATGGAAAAAGCTCTGTTACGCCAAAAATGCCAAAAGATTTCTAAATTCTAGACCTTCTCTCAAGAAATGTCTTAATCACTGTAAAATGAGCTTTTGGAAAATGCCTGTGTTCATCCAGACATTCCTTGATGCTAAGAACAACTTCAGGTTCCTGTCTGACCTTTTGTTTCAAGTTTCCTATAGAGAGAATGTATTGAAGCATCTGCAAGCCAACCTGGCTACCAACTAGTGGGCCTCGCTCTGTCAGGTAGAGGGCAAGTGGGCTCCAAGAGACAGGCAACACGGGGCTTAGTCCTTCCAGAAGAGATGTTTCACTCTGCAGAATTCACCCCATATCGTGATTAAGTAAGGCATCCCAGGATCTAAAGAAATAAAAGAAACACTTCATTTCTGCATATTCGATTTCTGTAAAAAATTTCCAATTCAATCCCATCAATATTTAATAAGCAGTTACAAACCTCATCATAAGATCTACCTTCTCCCTCACTTTTGAAACAATTCTTCCCTCTCGTCAGAGTAGTACCATAATCTAAATATTCTCTTCCTTTACACCACTGTTTTCTCCTTTACATTGAAAACCCATGAGAGAATTTTTTATGTTCTCTGTCTCAGAGTTTTGTCCTTTCATTCTTTATCCCATTAGGCTAGACTCTCTTTCTTCCAGTGGAAGTGTACTCATCAGGATCACTAATAAATACGACTTTATTAAACTAATGGGATATTTTTCATCTTTAGTATACCAGGCCTTTCAACAGCCATTGACATAGTAGATGCAGCGCTTTTTAAGAAAACACTTCCTCTGCCTGACTTTCCTGACCCTGAAGGCTCCTGGCTTTCTTGTGTCTCATGCACCTGTCTCCCCAAATCTCCTTTCATTCTCCAAGGACACTCACTCCTCTAACATCAGCCCAATGAGCTGACAACATCTGCATTGATGCATCCCTGCCAACATTTCTTCTGTGTTAAGGAGACAACTTCTTATTGATTTCTCCATATTTGGATCATAGCTGTCAGCCCTCCTGTCTCCAACATTGAACTGTTTTTCCAAATGTCTCACATGAGCTCCTGCCCCTAGGTCCCCTGCAGCAGTAAAACCACTCTCCAGCTAACGTGTTCTCAGGGTCTCCTCTCTCCCTCCAGACCTCCCACTTTTAACCCCCTCCCACAATGAACCCTCTGGGTCACCAGGCTCCCTGGTAAAAACCTCTTTCTGTGCTCCCTGGATGACTGCACATAAACATACCTCAAAATAACACCTTTCAATGACTCTTCATCCTTTACTAGAATAAAATCCAGTTTGGATCTTTTGATATTTGAAGAACGCTTCCATTTGACAACTGCATGTCAAATTCACTGATGCAAGTTATTCCTAATATTCCCTGAATATCTTTTTTACTGTCTGTTGGATCGCTAGTGGTGCCCCTTTTTCATTTCTGCTGCTGTTTCTCTTCTCTCTCTCTCTCCTTCCCTCCCAGCTAGAGATTTCTCACCTTTATTCACCTTTTCAAAGCACTGGCTTAGAGGGCTCTCACTGCAGGTGGTAGGTTATGGCATCTCCTCTTCTCCATACTCCAAGGCCAGCCCAGCCCCAGGCACTTGCAGATCCTTTGCTCGTTCCTCTCTCCAGAGGTCTTGCTGTCCTCCTTGCCCATCATACATATTCCCAGTTCTGTCCACATGCCTGTGTCACTCCATGAAAATCACTATGTAGATGCATGAGAACCAAATAAATATGAGAAATCTTGCAATCAATAAAATGCTACTAAATATTGTCAATGAAAGAAAACATGTCCCCCGCCATATCTCGTTACAGACGTCAAGCCATCACATTATAGCCTGCCTGGAGGGTGTGCCCTGAGGGAACTCAGAATGGAAATAGGATGCCAGCCATCAAGCTCTCAGCTGCTGCAGGCACCCCCAGTGGTGCACCCTCAGGATGGGAAAACAGGATACTGGCTCCAGATAACTGATGTGCATATCAAAGGAATGATTTCTATGAGCCCAGACACTCGATTTTTCCCTATAGCAAAGAATGCTACATTCATTAACTTGAGTTGTCTGGTTTTCTTACTTAGCAGGAATCATTTGATGTTCTGAGAATCTGTTTTTTTGTTTGTTTGCAAAAATTTCTATATATCCTGACTCCTCCCTTACTTCTGTGGAGCAGTCCCTCAAAGCTACCTGAAAGGCTGTATCCTGGGCTTAATTCTTTAGTTTTATTTGCTGAATAAAACATAATTCTCAACTTTTAAGTTGTGCATTTGTTTTAGTTGACAATATCAAGGATAATGGGGCTTCTGGAACTGGCCATTTCTTTTTTCATCCATTCCCAGTGCACCCCCGAGGCTCATATTCATTGTCAACTCAACCACATGATCTTCCCAGATTTAAGCCATCAGAGGAGGTCTTTGCTTCTTGGAATGTGTTCGACTCCCAATTATATGTCTCAGGACAGTGCTTTTGTCACTGAAGTCCCACTGGGCTCAGTCATTTGCACAGGTGTTGATTAATTTGCTCTGTGCAAAGAAAGAAGAGGAAAATCAGTGCTGTCAGGTTAATGGGCTTTGCACGTGTGGAGTCACTTGGGGTCTATGTGACCCTGATCACAGTCATCCTCTTTGAGCCTCAGTCTCCTCATCTGTGAAATGGTCACGTGTACCCACTTGGCAAGGTGGCTGTGGAATTGTCACTGAAGGTGGGAAAGCCCCGATGCAGATCTAACATGGAATAGTCAGCTTTTCACACTGGACTCAGGCACATCGGTCTCCCTGGCTGTGGCTCTCCTTCCACCCATCCCCTCTATTCTGTTTAGGACCTGGGGTCGGAGTCCTAGGCTTGCACCACAACTGGTACCCCTTATTCTGGAACAGTATTTTTCAGGAAAATTAAGAAGATGACGGCTTCTCTGCAGTTTCCACTGCCAGCCTCCCTTCATCTCCCTGTAAGGCCCATGTCCATGACTCTGCCTCCAGCCCACCTCTGCCCTTCTCTCCATCCCTCTGACTCCATGGATGGCTCCTTCATCTTCTGCAGTCAGGCAACCTCACAGATTGGGGGTTAGAAGTGCTGGTAAGAGTACCCCTGCTCTGAGGTTAACAGCAACCTTATGGGAACCTGGCAGGCAGGAGCCAGACCTGGAGAGCTAGTAGGGAGGGGCTGGACCTCTCAGATTGAGCAGGCTCCAGGTTCTCATTTGCCCCTTTAGTAACTGAATTTCATGAAAGCTATCACAAGTAGCGACACAATTTCTTCCTTGGCACTTCCTGCTTGCTTGGTTCCTACAGAAACCCTACTGATTTTCCTGACTTTGCAGCTCAGATCCTAAAGAAATGGTAGGGGAAAGAGGGAGGGAAGCCAAATGGGCTTGCTTTCTGCCATCAGTACATGGGCAGTGCCCTCAGTCAGACATCAGTGGGCCTGTCCGATTACTAGGGTCAGTGCACACCCCCTGTGATCTGTGTGGTTCCTGGTGCAGAACAAGACACCTCTGATTAAGGGAAAGTCCAGGCAGCCTCGTAATTGACCTAACAGTTCATGGAGGTCCTTCCGCCATTGTGCTTATAGTAAGCTACTCCTGGTTGGAAGGGGAGGAGCCAAACTACGACACTTTGGTTCACTTTCACCTGAGGCCAGCAAGGACAGGAGTGGGACATGGGGGACGGTGGGTCAGGGTGCATTCCAGGCTCACAGATATGTCTGAGGGACAGAGGCATCACACAGATGCTACAGGGAACACCTGTTTTCACCTTCTACGTTCCAGGCAAGGTCATCAGTGCTGAGGATACTTCAGAAAGCTAGAGACTACAATCCCCACCTTCCTAAAGCTCACATTCCAGTAGGTGAGACAGACAGTAAATGAGGTTAATATCTGAAATGTATATAGGACAGGAGACCAGGTAGATTCAAGGAAGAAACCCATGAAGGAAGGGAAATTTAGGAAGGGAGTGAGCACCTGCCAGGGGTAAGGATTAGCGATAGAAGGGTGGGTGGACAAAGCATCTCTGAAAAGAGCCTTCTGAAATGTGGAGGCGGCAGACACATGTTAGCAGGAGACTTTGAGCAGAGGGACCCGGCAGGGACTAGGCAGAGCCTCAGCAGGACTGAGGGGACCTCCACAAAAGATGAAGGACAAGACCTGCAACATGAACCAGATGCTGCAGAGACCACAGGTCCTCCTGGCTCTACTTCCTACTTTGAGAACCAGGAGTGACCTGGTCAGAGTCACTTTGTCACATGATCAGTGATGCACATGAACAGAAAGCTTTCAGCTCATTTAAATGGAGCCAAGAAGCATGGTGACCTGGGAAATTATAGCTCTGTTCCAGGTAAACTATAGCTTAATCCAAATTCAGATGATGGGCACCCACCTCCAAAGCCCCCTGCCATGCAAATATCTATTCAGAGAAATCTCACCTCTTCTAGGGAGACTTTCACAAACCCAGAGGCCCATTAGTCCACCTCCCAGTTTGCAGAAGAGGCAAGTCCTCTTTTAACACTTACTCTGAGATTCCCCATCTCCTCCCAGCATTTCCAGCGTCGGAGAGCAGGGGGATCTTATTCATAAACACAACAACATCCTCCTCTACATAAATCCAGTTAATAGGTGGGACTCACAGCCTATATCCTGGTGCTCTTGGGGGACTGCCCAGTGTTCAGAGGGTCCCCATCCCATCACACTGTTTTATTTTTGAGTGACAGAAAAAAAGAAGTGAATCACTATCCATCTGTATAGAATGAGAGGAAGAGATTAAACAGCACTGGAAAGAGACATTTCAGAAAGGCTGAGGGAACCACACCCTCCCTCTCCCATCATATCCCTCTGGTGGAGCGACCGACATTGGAGGATGGAGAAATCCCTGTGGGGCAGGGATTCAGGGAAGGGGCACAGCAGGTATTTTCTAAGAGTTGTGCTTCAACTAATTCAGTAGTAACAACAAAATTCATTTCTGGAGACCCAGATAATCTATATGACACTAAAATTGTGAAAGGATATTCCAAGAATAGTGTGCTACACGGATCTAATAATCGTGGGATAACTGTTCTATATTAAAACCTAGTTGTTGTTTTTTAGGGAAAGAAAAGACTGTAATTGCAACAGATGAATGAAACATGTTCATTAAATATTAGGCAATGGAAATGTTGACACAGTCATTACAGAAGAGCAGCTTCCTCAGAGAACAGTGAAAAACTGGATTTAAAGACAGAAAAGCCATTGTTTTCCACAGAGAAGGAAATCTTGGGATGTTAAAGTCAGATAAAAAATCATAACAGAAAGTATTAAAAAGGATACATAACTTTAGTGGCAAAAGCATGCAATTTTTAACAAAGATGTATAATGAACAATATTCATTTTCTCGTGAAATACACAGACAACACTAATGAGAAAGAACAATAGGAAGAGAGGACTATTCAAAGATGCTGGACTATGATAACTGTGAACTCAGCACAAGACATGTCACGGGACCCATTGATGGAGCAGCTGAAGAGCCTTTTCAATCGGATCTGAAAGACCAGATACCAGATTATCCCTCATGCAGGATTAAGTAACCAACAAAATCCTACTAAGAACCATATACAATAGTGGCGCTAGTGGTAAAGAACCCACTTGCCAAGGCAGAAGAAGTAAGACACACAGGTTCAATCCCTGCGGTCAGGAAGATCCCCTGGAGAAGGGCATGGCCACCCACTCCAGTATTCTTGCCTGGAGAATCCCATGGACAGAGGAACCTAGTGGGCTACAGTCCATGGGGTCACGAAGAGTTGGACATGACTAAAGTGACATAGCAAGGCATGCATGATAAACCATAATGGAAAAGAATATAAAAAGAATGTATATATATGTATAACTGAATCACTTTGCTGTAGAGCAGTAATGAACAAAACATTGTAAGTCAACTATAAGTCAATAAAAATAAAAACAACAATAAAACAAAAAACCAAGAGGTCAGGTGGGGTCAGACTGCCTCAGATATGACAGCCTTCTCTGGCGGCAGATCAATTCAGTGCTGTCTTTCTGGGGAGCACCCAGGCTTTTTCCACCCTAAGCCTAAGTCTTGACTCTTTCTCTCAGTCAGAACAAAGGCTGCTATAAAGCACAGGAAGCTCAGCTTGGTGCTCTGTGATGACCTAGATGGATGGGATGGAGGTCAGGTGGCAGGGAAGGTTAAGAACGAGGGGATATGTGTATGCATATGACTGATTCACTTTGTCATACAGCAGAAATTAACATGAGGTAAAGGGAGTTGGTGATGGATAGGGAGGCCTGGCGTGCTGTGATTCATGGGGTCGCGGAGAGTCGAACACAACTGAGCGACTGAACTGAACTGAAAGCAATTATGTTCTAATAAATAAAAGTAATTAATACAAAAAAGGAAAAAAAAGAACAAAGTCAATTTCTCAGACCTGAAACTTCATAACATGTGTTCACCCCTTAGATGGAGCAATGTGACACCTTTCCTTACCTTCTGAGGTTTCCTTTAATTTCCTGCTACTTTATTTCCGAAGTTTTCTTTTCTCAAAGTGTTTAAGAACTCTTTTTCTCCTTTACTCTTGTCTCTGAGGTGACTAGCAACACCTCTGCATGGGGGGAGGGGCGTGGGACTAAGGATACATCTGGGGAGGACAGCCTGCAATCCCCTGCACGTGGCGCACCGAAGGTTGGTGAGCTGCTGCTTCCTTAGTTCTCACACAGAGGAAAGTTTGTAGGATGGCATCAACCTTCCCCTGTGTGGGCTGCTATGAGGACTAAGTGACTTCACACACGCACAAAAGGGAAGAGTGAGAGCATTTGCTGCTGCTGCTGCTGCTGCTAAGTCACTTCAGTCGTGTCCGACTCTGTGTGATCCCATAGACTGAAGCCCGCCAGGCTCCCCCATCCCTGGGATTCTCCAGGCAAGAACACTGGAGTGGGTTGCCATTTCCTTCTCCAATGTGTGAAAGTGAAAGTGAAGTCGCTCAGTCGTGTCCGACCCTTAGCGACCCCACGGACTGCAGCCTACCATGCTCCTCCATCCATGGGATTTTCTAGGCAAGAGTACTGGAGTAGGGTGCCATTGCCTTCTCCGGAGCATTTCCTATGAGGATGGAAATGATCGTGGTCACACAAGCCACTGGGTGAGGAGACAGTGAGCTCTTTTCGCTGTCTCCAAGGATCCAGGCTTGCACGTGAGGATGGGGATGGGTACTCCAGAGAAAGGATATCCCAAGAGAAAGCAGGAGGATAATGGTGAGCCTCGGGAGTCCCAGGTGGGCAGGGCAGGTGGGCTAGATTCTCCCTTAACTTCTCCAGATACTTATTATAAACACCACGCAAGGTTACTATATTACAGTTGTGATCCAACAACTGAAGGCAAGACCGCAGCCATCCTGGAGGGTTACAGACTCTCACTCGCCAGGAACATTGCGCCAAATGCAAGAACCCAGAGTCGGTTAATTCCTGGAAGGATGTGGGTAGTGACTGCTGTTGGCATAGAGGGTCTATGGTGAATGGGGTTTCTCATGAAAACAGAGCAAGAAAGGCCAGGAAACACTGTGGGGATGAAAAGGCTCAGGGGTGAGAGGTTAAAACCGAACACTGTTGGTCCTGCCCTGGCCCTGCTGCAGAATGTATACCTGGTGATGATGTAGAAAGTTCCAGAGCCCCAGAGGCTGCTGTTGGGCTGACCTGAGTGACAAAGCCAGTCATTCAATGACTGACGACCTGTCTGTAGGATCATTTCTGAATAAAGGAGCAGTCACACACCCGCACACTGTTTCCACCAGAGAAAAGTAGTCTTGGCCCCCGGCTGCAGCATCACACTGAAGCCTAAATTCAGAAGGCCAGTGGGTGCTGGGCCTGGGGTCTTGGAGCCAGGGCAGGACGATGGTGCTAGAACTCTGAGGTCAGTGTCCTCGTTATCCAAGAAGCACGGTGGAAACTGTGCTGTAAATGGGCCTTTGTCCCACAGTCCCCTGGCCCATTCATCCCTCAGCCACAAGGAAAGGAAGGATGGCCTGCCTCCTTGTGGGTGAGTCCTCATTACCTCCCAGCACAAAGCTTTCCTTTCTAAAACCCAATTACGTAAGCCTCCACACTGGCTCAGGGGCCCCCAGACTTTCACAGGAAGATCAGATAACAAGGGCACTCAGCAGAGGGCCTCCGATGGGACAGAGCAGGCCCGCCAGAACTTTAGTTGTCAAAGAAGACATTTCAAGGTCACTAGAATCCATTGTTCTGCTCCGACAACATCCTTCCTCCTTGCTGAGAAAGCCTTTCTCTGCCTGAGGCCCAGCAGGCCCTTGTTCATGAGAGCCCTCAGCTCCTTAGCGAGCCCACGGGGGTCATGCTCACCACTCCAGCCTGGGTGCTGCACTCCTCCACCGTGAGGGGCCCAGATCACATCTCAGAGGGTCTCTGTCTCAACCTGTCTCTCGGTCTTGATCTCTGTCTGTCTTTGTCACTGTCTCTGTTTCTCCTCCCAGGAGAAGATTCTTTAGCAGATTCATTAGAATCTCTTCTCAAGCAAAGGCTACAAATCCCTGCTCCAGCCTCTGGAAGCAAATTCATGGTCATCACAGCTCTGGGGTGTCCTGGATTGGGGGTCTGTCGGGAAGGGTTAGCCATGGACCATGCAGACCAAGGAGAAAGTGCTTGATGGAAAATGCGGATGTCAATCTTCACAACACCAGCATCAAAAGTGTGCTAGTCACTTAGTCATGTCCAACTCTTTTGCGACCCCATGAACTGTAGCCTGCCATGCTCCTCTGTCCACGGGATTCTCCAAGCAAGAATACTGGAATAAGTAGCTATTCCCTTCTCCAGAGGATCTTCCCAACCCAGATCTCCTGTATTACAGGCAGATCCTTTACTGTCTGAGCCACCAGTGAAGCCACCAGTTTCTTGCCATCAAGAAACTCAGCAAATCCTTAATCTTTGAGCTTCAGTTTCCTCATTCATGTAATGGGTGTGCCAGTGGTTCACAGGACACTTATGATCATCAAATAAGGAAAAGGGAGGGGTGTGAACACCTCTGAGAGTTTCTATATGGAGTAGAGTCTCTGCAGTATTGGCAGAACCCCCAAACCAAATTAACCTGCTGAGGAGCTCAGTATGAAAGGAGGAGCCCTCTCAGGCTCAGGGAAGGGGATTGCATGCCAGGAGTGAGCTATGCTAAGGGCATGATGCGTCTGGTGCTGGGGTCCCAGGCTGGGAGCTCAGGGAGCTAAAATGAGGATGAGATGGGGTCTGCACAGAAGGCAGAGTTGCAGTTCACCTCGGAGTAGAAGGAGATGTCCTAACAAGGACAATAGAAGAGAAGCAGCATGGAGCAGGAGCAGGGGGGCCAGGCAACCTCCCAGGACTGGGAGGAGGAGGGGCTCCATTCTCAGGGTCACAGCGTTGTCCTTTGGAGCATGCGCTGTAGGAGGTCCACCCAGCCATCTTGCAGCTCTGGGCCCCATGCATTTGGGTACAGTTCTTCGTCCACCAGAGTGTTGGGAGCTGCCTGGTGCCGGTGGCAGCAGATGGGAAGAAACACTCCTGATCACTGTCCTAGTTTACTTTCATGTCCTAGATGTTTATCAGTAGCCAGATGAAAGTGAAAGTGAAATGGCTCAGTCGTGTCCGACTCTTTGCGACCCCATGAACTGTAGCCTACCAGGCTCCTCTGTCCATGGGATTTTCCAGACAATAGTACTGGAGTGGATTGCCATTTCCTTCTCCAGGGGATCTTCCCAACCCAGGGATCAAACCCGGGTCTTCTGCATTGTAGACAGACGCTTTACCGTCTGAGCCACCAGGGAAGTCAGGAAGTAGCCAGATAACCATCGGGGGAAAAGATCAGTGGAATTTGCTTCCTTAGAGTAACTAGCCCATCATTTGGTTGCTTCTGGTGTCAGTGCTGATGTAAGCAGTGTAGCCACATCTCAAACCTGCCCCTTCATGACCACGCAGGATCCAAGTGTCTGCTCAGCCCTGATTGACAGCCATCTGTGTGTTCTTGTGACCCTGTTCACCAGGGTGGACATCGTCCTGATTGCTGCCCAGCTTTCTTTGGGCTGATTTGTGCTTTGTTTACTTAGTTTTCCTGAAGTAAAGAGGATCTTAGCCCACGTTGCCTGGACTTGGAAGCTGCATCACCGGAGGTTCAGTTCAGTCGCTCAGTCGCGTCCGACTCTCTGCAACCCCATGAATCACAGCACGCCAGGCCTCCCTGTCCATCACCAACTCCCGGAGTTCACTCAAACTCATGTCCACAGAGTCGGTGATGCCATCCAGCCATCTCATTCTCCGTTGTCCCCTTTTCCTCCCGCCCCCAACCTTTCCCAGCATCAGAGTCTTTTCCAGTGAGTCAACTCGTCGCATGAGGTGGCCAAAGTATTGCAGTTTCAGCTTCAGCATCAGTCCTTCCAATGAACACCCAGGATTGATCTCCTTTAGAATGGACTGGTTGGATCTCCTTGCAGTATAAGGGAATGGTCATCCGAGTTAAATTCACCCATTCCAGTCCATTTTAATTCACTGATTCCTAGAATGTCTATGTTCACTCTTGCCATCTCCTGTTTGACCACTTCCAATTTGCCTTGATTCATGAGGTTACTGAGGCCTGAAAATGCATTAACAATGACTTTTATTCTCTGTGTTCTGAGCCCTTTTGACATCTTGGGGCCTTGTTGGCCCTGGAGGGATAGCCCTCTGAGGTTTAACCAATTCCTAGAGAGAGTGAACAACTCTCCAGCAACTGTGTCTTTTATATTTGCAAACCAACCAGTGCAGAGCCTGCAACCCTCCCCCAGCCACCTTTTCTATCATATTCTCATACTCTGGTCCAACGCCCCCTGCCCTAATCACTGAAGGGCCAGACAGTTCTGGACATCCTGATGCCCCCAGAGCCCATGGAAATTATTCACACCAGCCAGTTCTGAGCCTGCTGGTCTACATTGCCCGCCCCTTCCAGCAGAAGCCATAGTAAAGGCAGTTGCCTTATTCCCGCTTTCCTCCATTCCCCCTACAACTGGCCCTTGATGCTTCCCTGTGTGACCCTGTGGCATGTCCCTTTGTCTTGGGATCTGTGAGTCTCTGTTTTCTGTGGCACTTATCTCTTGATCTGTCATCCTTACCATACCTGAATAAAATCAGTGGTGTGTATGTGTGTGTTAGTCATTCAGTCATGTCCGACTCTTTGTGACCCTTTGGACTGTAGCTCTCCAGGCTCCTCCGTCCATGGGATTCTCAGGTAAGAATACTGGAGTGGGTTGGCATGCCCTCCTCCAGGGGATCTCCCCAACCCAGGATTCAGACCTGCATCTCCTGCGTCTCCTGCTTTGCAGGTGGATTCTTTTAACAGAAAGCCCTTCAGCCCCATCCCCACCCCACTGTCTTTGGACTAGCACTGACCTTTGTTGCTGGTGTTGATGGGTGCAGACAGCCTGGGGAGGCCCGGGTGTCCCCACTGCCTCTGCCCGTTTCCTGCTTTCACTTCTCTTCTCTTGGAGCAGACCCCTCATGGCCTTCCTCACCTCCCCAGTTTCCCACTCCCAACATCCTCAGTCCTGCCCCTGGGCCTCTGCCACCAGCTTCTCTCCTGTGACAGTCTGGCTCCTATGCTGTTTGTCTCCTGAGAATCTTGGCTGGTGACAAAGGGAGTGATACTAGCAGGGCTTGTAATGGGAAACCCAGAAATGGTTGACTTCCAGCTGGTTCCACATCAGGGCTATGTGGGAAGGCATGTGTTCCCGAATATAGACTTCTGTCACCACCCTACCTGGTGGTGGCTTCTCCACCTGGGGCGAGGTGAGGCCTAGGGGTGCAGGGAGCACAGAGCAGGCCTGTAATGCTGGCCTGTCCCCTGGGCACTACTGCCCACATCCACCTGGCCATCTCACCTGGCCCAACCCCTGCCTGGCCCCAAGCCTCAGGCCACCTCTCTCCTCCACAACAATTAATCAGAGCCTGTCTGAGATGTGACCCTGGCTCCCTTGAACAAGAGCAGGGTCTTCCATCTGAACTCACTGCCCTCTGTCTTTGGGTACAACTTGGGTTTTGGGAACCATAGCCACATCTCAAGGCTAGAAGGGAGGAGCCAGGAGGGTAAGGTCAGTGTAGTGTGCTTTGGACGGAGGGCAGAGCCAGCTCCATCTCTGGCTCTGTCTCACGTGTCCTGGGAAGAGTCTGGCTTCCTGGAGGCACACGTTACATTCCAGTCACGCGTTCCCACCCAGTCGGTATTCTCACATTCAGCACTCCATAAAGTAAATGGACGCCATCGACAGCCACAATTCCCATCCTACTCCCACACTGGGTGTGCAGGGGGCTGAGCCCTGGAGAATAAAGCCAGACAGCCCTCCTTGAACTTTGCTGCAACAAGACTGTTTCCTCAACTGTCCTGTGAACTGGTGGGAAAAGGGCATCCCCATGCTTTCCTTCTGGCTCATACTCTCCCAACTTTATCCTGATGTCACATAAGCACTGGCCTCCCTGTGCTGTTCACAATTTCCATCCACTGGGAGGGGTTGAGAAGACCATTTCCCAATGTAATCTGTGCCTTTTCCACAGGTGTGTCTTCCTCTGCACATCGCACATCCCTTCCCAGCACTGTCTACTCCTCCCCAACAGCTCCTGCTCCGCTGAAATGGCAAGGCCCAGAGACTTTCAGGGAATCCCCTGGGGTACTGCAGACTAGATTCAGCTCTGCTTGATCTGGCACAGCAGTCCTTGGAGCTCTGCCAAGAGCAAGGCTCAGCCTTGTCACAGAGCCATGCAGGCAAGGGCTGTACCCTGTGTTTGCTGCTCCTAAGGCTCCTTGGGGCCCATATAAGCTGTGACAGTCTTGCTGGCTGCGTGCCCCAGGAGGAGGCCCCATGTACTCTGACCCCTGCACATTTCCAAGGAGCTGATGGAAGAGAGAGACAGAAGAAGCACTGGGTCAGGAAGGTGGGGAGAAGGGCAGGATTTAGCAAGCAGCCTGGGAGCGCCAGCACTGTTTCTGGAGTTGGGAATACAGGGACACAAATATGGCTTCTGTGGGATACTCGACATAAAATGGGGGTTTGGGGCTGACCTTAGGAAACAGACACAAATGGTGAAATCAAAATTAGGGCCAGGACCCCAGAAAGGGTAACAATCTAGAGTTCCATTTGCTTCCAGATAACCATCTGGGTGAGCAGGAGGTAGGAAGTCCCATCCTGGGACACCTGCATTTCAGGGAAGCAGACAGCAAACACAGACATTCAGGGGATCCTGCTGAGGAGGGAAAGGTGTGGGGGTCCCAAACGTAGGGACACCTGTGCAGGGGGACATCAGCCCGGGGGAGGAGCCTGGGCAGAGCAGATGGGGAACACAGACTGTGGCTGATCAAGGTAACTGCAGGTGTCAGGCCCAGAGGCAGGGGTGGAGAGAGGGAGGGAGAAGAGGCAGGGGAGGGGTGGGTTAAACCGAGGGCCTGGGGGACTGTTGAAAGAGACAGGGAGGCAGGGTTGATCTGACCCAGGTCTCACACCCCCATCTGTCCTTCTCTAACTTCTTACCCCTTCTGTATGTCATCCATGCATTCCATTTTCATAGCTCGTAGACACGCCCCACATCCCTCTTGACCATGAGTTCCTGGAAGGGTCAAAAACAAATTCTGAATATCCTACACTCTGGCAAAATGCCTTGCATGTAGTAGTTGCTTATGAAAGATTTCTACTGAAAATACCATTTAAAAAAACTATGTGTGTGTGCGTGTGTATAAAGCTGAGTCACTTTGCTGAACAGCAGTAATTAACATAACATTGTAAATCAACTATACTTCAAGGAAAAAAACACTAAACTAAAAAAATAATTCAAAAAAGAAAGATTTCTATCAAGAGAAAAATGTACAAACACTGTCCTGAATCATCCTCTCATTCGCTCTTTTTTTCTTCCAAACACTTAATCAGAAATTATTTAGGTTGGAAGACATCTCTCCAGGCAGTTTTGTGCTGTGCAAATTCCTGGAGATAAGTAAAGACGTTATCTTGACTCTTTTCAGAGGGAGGCCACAAACACTGATTCCATTCACTAAGGCGTCTAAAATACCTCGTGCTCTGGGCTGTATTTCATTTCAGTTCAGTCCAGTCGCTCAGTTGTGTCTGACTCTTTGCGACCCCATGAATCACAGCACGTCAGGCCTCCCTGTCCATCACCAACTCCCGGAGTTCACTCAAACTCAAGTCCATCAAGTCAGTGATGACATCCAGCCATCTCATTCTCTGTCGTCCCTGTCTCCTCCTGCCCCCAATCCCTTCCAGCATCAGAGTGTTTTCCAGTGAGTCAACTCGTCGCATGAGGTGGCCAAAGTATTGCAGTTTCAGCTTTAGCATCAGTCCCTCCAATGAACACCCAGGATTGATCTCCTTTAGAATGAACTGGTTGGATCTCCTTGCAGTCCAAGGGACTCTCAAGAGTCTTCTCCAACACCACAGTTCAAAAGCATCAATTCTTCGGTGATCAGCTTTCTTCACAGTCCAACTCTCACATCCATACATGACCACGGGAAAAACCATAGCCTTGACTAGATGGACCTTTGTAGGCAAAGTAATGTCTCTGCTTTTTAATACGCTATCTAGGTTGGTCATAACTTTCCTTCCAAGGAGTAAGCGTCTTTTAATTTCATGGCTGCAATCAGCATCTGCAGTGATTTTGGAGCCCCCCAAAATAAAGTCTGACACTGTTTCCACTGTTTTCCCATCTATTTCCCATGAAGTGATGGGACCAGATGCCACAACTAGCAATTTTATTTGGCATCTTCTAGAGAAGTGGTAAAGACTCTGAGGACTCCAGGGGGGGGTGGAACGGGCCATTCCACAGAGAGGTACTTGAATGGGAGGCTCTGTCAGGACTTGCCTCAGTGCACCCAGGGTCAGTGCAGCAGGCATAAACCCTCCCAGCACACTTAAATAAATGGAAGATAGAAATGTAGCGTTTCTGATTTTAAAGTTCAGAAGATACTTCTCTGATTTATGATTTTTTTTCCCCAAACTAAAAGATGTGGCTGAAAGTGCAGAGTCAAGGAGAGAGCAAGTCAGAGCGACCACAGTGGGCACCCTGGGTCCTGGCCATGCTGTCCCCCAGTGCTTCTCACAGGCCAGCCCGCCAGCTCCACAGGGACCTTGTGGAGGGCAGCACGGGAAGCAGAAAGGAAGCCAGATTCCTGTCCATAAAGCTGGGCTGTGAGGGAACAGAGAGCCCCATGAAGAGGTCTAGGGGCTGGCTGAGTGTGTGTGTGTGTGTGTGTGTGTTAAGTTTTAGGAGCTGAAGCTAGAGCCTGCTTTTCTGTTATGGGTAAAGTGCAGCAGAATATAGGCATGTCCAGGAGAGTCAAGAATGGATGGAACGTGTGGAATGATGCAGGCTTCTGCTACTCTTCCCAACCCTCTGACTTGATAGATCCCACCCAGGCTGCCCCAGGTGATGTCGGGATCCATCCTCTTTCTCTCCTCTTCCCACAAGTGCTGAGTTCAGGGAAGCACCTGACACCCCACCCTCCATCAGCCTCTACTTCTAGGGGATCCAGCCAGATGCGGGGACATTTCCTCAAGTCAAGGATAAAGGGAGACTTCTGAAAGCTTCTGAGAGCAGGCAGGAAAATGCATTATCTTCAGAACGATGAGAATAAAGTGGGATCAGCCGTCAGCCACAGAGTGTTCTGGAGGAAAATGTTTGCAAACCTAATACTCCTGACACAGCCTCACTGGAGCTCATCTATGGTGGGGCGAAGGGGGAGAGGGGAGTGAGGAGGAGGAGAGAGGGGAGGGGGAGGAGGGAAGAGATACATACAGAGTCTCAGGAAACTAACCAAACACAGTTCAGTTCAGTCGCTCAGTCGTGTCCGACTCTTTGCAACCCCATGAATCACAGCACGCCAGGCCTCCCTGTCCATCACCAACTCCCGGAGTTCACTCAAACTCACCTCCATCGAGTCGGTAATGCCATCCAGCCATCTCATTCTCTGTCGTCCCTGTCTCCTCCCACCCCCAATCCCTCCTAGCATCAGACTCTTTTCCAGTGAGTCAACTCGTCGCATAAGGTGGCCCAAAGCCTTTCTAAAAACATTCAAGATCGTAAACCAGCAAAATAAAAGTCACTCTAAAAGGAGGGCAACACATTGGGTGGAAGAAGCCATCCAGGCAGATTCACAAACCATATTGTTATCTCTGCATAATTACTATTGCACAACGCAGAAAAGAATCCAAGGCTAAATCTTCAGATAAGCTCAGTTTGTTAGTGTGAAGCTCTAAAAGCAAAATGTAGGGAGAAGGGGGAAAAGGGGGACAGGACAGGCGGGGTGGGAGGGGGAGAGAGAAGCCGGATAGAGGAAAACCAAGAAAGGAAAATAGAAGGATGAAGCAGGCTTCCAGGGAGAGGGAGGCAAGCGAGGAGACGAGAGGAAGAGAGCAGGCGTGGAGGAGTCACCTAGATCTTCTAAAGCAGACAGAGTTACAGGAGAGGAGATCTCAGTGCTTTTGTGTCTTGTATTAAGGAGAGTCCTGACAGAAGAAGTGTGCCCTTCCTGTGATCTTCCAGCCTTGGCAAAGTCACCCCAGGACCCAGGTGGAGTGAGCAGACAGGACACATGGGCAAGAGAAGGATGCCCACCGCGGAGGAGGGTTGGGAGGGAGGAGGCAGCCGTGTCCTTTCAGCCCCACCCCCTCCCCACTCGCAAGCCCTGCACCTTCTCCCCCAGAATGAAGGTGAAGTTGCCCCTTTATCTTGTCCTGAGGGCAACTGTGCTCACAGTGATATCCACTCCTGGGATGAGCCTCACAAGGGTCCCCCACATTAGCCTGGAATCAACCACGAGGGGCTGACACCTTTCAGAAAGAGGGGCAATCTAGAATTTTCTACTGGTTCCTACCCTGCCCAGGTGTTCAGAATAAAATCATTGTAAATAGCCACACATTTGCAGAATGGCTTCCTCTTGCCAATGGATTCTTTCTCACTAAAATGCCCACATTACCTTAATTTCCCTGATGGAGCCAGGGATCCACTCTATGGTGTGACGTGGCACATCCCTGCCTCATGCTGACCTGGCTTTGAAGAAAGTCAGAGAACACCAGGTGAGAGGAGAGGCCAGCCGTACCCGCGGGGACAGAGGTGGGAGTCAGAGTGTAAGACTGGCCTGATACACAAACGCAGCCTCAAGAATCTGCATGAAAGGCCTTCTTTCTCAGCCAGCCTTGGGCAGAGAACCTCCTGATGCCCTCTGATTCATCAGACACAGACTCAGGACTGTCATGGACCCTGTGTGGTTTTATCTTGTCCCATGTACTCAAAGTGGTCATGGATCCTTGAAAAGAAAGGTGACCAATGGCTGTGTGTCAGTAATATTTCAGCCCTGCCAACTGGGGAAACCTAACATTTCAACTCACAAAACCCAGAAGTCTGACAACCACATGAAGGGCCCACCATCATCCACAGCTGGGAAGCGCCTTGTCTGATGACTGTGGGATTCCCTCAGGCCAGAGGAGCAAGCAGATGAGTGCACTGGTATCCTGTGAGCTGATGGGGAAAGGAAAAAAGTCACAAAGTTACAATGCAGTTCCTGCACTCAGGGTTTGCACAATCCTTGGAGTGCATGTGTGCATGCTCAGTCATGTCCAACTCTTTGCGACCCCATGGACTGTAGCCAACCAGGCTCCTCTGTCCTTGGGATTTTCCAGGCAAGAGTACTGGAGTGGATTGCCATTTCCTACTCTAAGGGATCTTCCTGGCCCAGGGATTAAATCTGAGTCCGTTGTGTGTCCTGCGTTAGCAGGCAGATTCTTTACCACTGTGCCACCTAGGAAGGGGGGAGTCAGATGGGCAGAATTAACCCTAAAGAGAGACAGATGGGTAGAGAGACGCAAAGAGAAATGTTGTGGGTCAGCTCTTCTCTGATCTGAGCACCTAATTGGACCAAGAGACTAAGAAAGGTTTAAGCAGCCTCGGGGATCCCAAGCAACCAGCCAACACAGCCCTGTAAGACCCAGAATGTGCTGGAAGCCTCATGTTTCATTTCAGAAAGGCACAGGGGCAACAGAACCTCACCAACAGCTGGGGCTCTGAGCAAGATAAGTGCTGACTGACACCTGTGCTAATGTAAGGCCTGGTGAAAGGAGCTGACATTATGCCTCCATTTTCTCATCTGGAAAATGGGGATATAAATAAGAGAGTTGGACTGTGAAGAAAGCTGATCGTTGAAGAATTGATGCTTTTGAACTGTGGTGTTGGAGAAGACTCTTGAGAGTCCCTTGGACTGCAAGGAGGTCCAACCAATTCATTCTAAAGGAGATCAATCCTGGGTGTTCATTGGAGGGACTGATGCTAAAGCTGAAACTCCAATACTTTGGCCACCTCATGCGAAGAGTTGACTCACTGGAAAAGACTCTGATGCTGGGAAGGATTGGGGGCAGGAGGAGAAGGGGACAACAGAGAATGAGATGGCTGGATGGCATCACCGACTCTGTGGACGTGAGTTTGAGTGAACTCTGGAAGTTGGTGATGGACAGGGAGGCCTGGCGTGCTGTGATTCATGGGGTCGCAAAGAGTCGGACACGACTAAGCGACTGAACTGAACTGAATAGTAATAAAATACCTTCTTGCAGGGGTTGATGTGTCAGAATAGTTCCTAGTACACAGTGAGAACTATGTGTGTATCTGTTAAATAATCCAAGGTATGTAGACACTATTTCTCACTGATTGAGTCATTCGTCCCAACCATATCCTATGCCCAGGCCTTTGAGGAGTCTGTTCACCAAGTCTTGCCCAGGCACACTCAGGTACAGCTACAGGTGAGAAGTGTACTCTGCTTACCTTTCCATAGACTGAGTCCAAGCATGTTTGTGGGATCAATAAGCATCTGTTAAAAAAAACACTAAAGCAACCTTAAGCAGGTAAGTGGGATTTTAACATGCTGTTTGTATTGGAACTCCCTGAAAGATGAGGCAGTCTGCATTGCTGCACTGATTTTGCTCAAGAACAGATAAACAGATAAAAACCACGACCAGGAAACCCCCATACCTCATTGCAACCCATGATGGATGAATTCAGAAAGGCCAGGTGCTCAGCTGGGCCTGTGGAGGCAGGGGTTGTTGGAGAAAAGGAGACCCATGTGCCCTGTTGGTGGGACTGCAAAGTAGTTCAGCTGCTGTGGAAAACAATGTGAAGAATCCTCAAAATTTAAAAACAGAATGACCGAATGATCCAGAAATTCTGCTTTGGGGAATGTATTAAAAAATGTAAACACTAACTTGAAAATACAAGTGTACCCCCATGTTCATGGCAGCATCATTTGCAATAGCCAAAACATGGAAATTAATAATATTCCATAATAAATATTTGTGTCCATCAGTGGATGAATGGATAAAGTTGTGGTGTAGATGTAAAATGGAATATTCAGCCATAAAAATGAGGAAATCTTACCATTTGCCATAACACAGTTGAACCCTGAAGGCATTATGCTAAGTGAAAGTCAGAGAAAGACAAATACTGCATAATTTCACCTATATGTTGAATCTAAAAAGAAAAAAAAACACAAACACATAGAACAAGAGATCAGCTTTGTGGAAACCAGAGATGGAGTGTGAAGGGGGAAAAGGGAATTGGAGAAAGGTGGCCAAGAAGTATAAACCTACAGTCATAAGATAAATACGTTCTAGGACTATAACATAAACGTGATGACCAAAGTTAACACTGCTGTATGATATATAGGATATTTGTTTTTAAAAACTCCTAAGAGTTCTCATCAAAAAGAGTATTTTTTTGTCTTTTTATCTATATGAGATGATGGCTTTTAACTAAATCTATTGTGGTAATCACTTCATAATATAAGTAAATCGAACCACCATGCTGTACATCTTAAACTTACACAGTGATGTATGCTAATTATTTATCAATAAAACTGAAAAAAAAAAAAAAGAATACCTACCCCTTGGAGAACTCTTAACCACCCCGGACTTCAATCCAGGACTCTGAGTTCTAGTACTATAGTATATGCGTCTTTGTAGCTCTAGCATAAGGGCTGGCATTGACTAGATGCTAAATAAAATAAAAGAAGAAAGTAATGCAAATCTAAATACACACAGAAAGGAAAGCTGGAAGAGCTCAGGACACAGTGAGGAGCAAACTCAATGTCAGCGGAGCAGTTAGGGTAGCGAGCCAGCATCGGAAAGACTAAGGACAAGGTTAAAATCCAGGTCCAGGTTCTAACAGTTGGGACACGAGAGCATAAGTGGGCAGCTCCAAGTCAAACCACTTCTATAGTCTTGGCTTTGAAAAACTGAAGGGCACTCCTTAGTCTTGGGATGTAAGGAAACTTATGCTGACTGTAACTGGAAGTGGAAGAGGTTAATCTGCTTATTACTAGCTGCATCCCCTGCAGGGAGCGGGGTAGGGTGGCTTCGTCTCTCTAGGTCTCAGCTTCTAGTTTATGAACTTGAAATCAGCTTGAGAGAACACAATGTAGGAAGATTCCTGATATAGAATATGTTGTCTCTACTGCAGCCCTGCCATTACTTTTGGTGGGACCCAAGAGTGTTTGGGGCCAATAGGGGTGGAGCAACTGGCTAGCAAATTTCATGATTGGAGGAGAGAAGAGAAAGACACTCCAGTCTGAAGTAAACTCCTCCCACCTTGGTTCCTGGACTGTCTGGAGTGATCCCATCTGAAGAGAGGAGTTGGACCTCTGAGTCCATTTGCCTGTGTTTCTCAAGGATGAGTGGATGGGGATCTACAGGAAGAAAGGTCATTGGGAAATGACTGCAGGTCCCACCTGTGTTTCATAGGCCACGAGGATTCTGAAAATGATCTAGAATGACCTGAGTTGACATCTCAGCCTTGCCAGCCATTATCTTAATTCACATGTGATTCTGTTTTAAGCACATATTTGCCTTCCTCCTTATTCCAAAATTGGAACCATTTAGAGTTGCATTATCAGTCATTATAAGATATTTGCATGCTTATTTGTTGAGTTTTTAAAAGCTTTTTTGTTTTTAATTTATGGGAGCATTCTGATATTCCACTAATTAATATTATACAACATGCTAGAAAAACAATCTTTAAAATATTGCTCACTGTCTCTTAAAAGTCACGTTTCCTTGATGGACTATGAATGTACTTATGAAAGGTTCTCATCCACAGATGAATGTTAGTTACATTTAGGGTGAGGCCACAGTGGTGCTCTGGAAAGAACCAGAACTTAGACCAAGGGAACAAGTTCTTTTCTTGGTTTTGTGATCTGAGTGGAGTCTTGTCATCTCCACATTCAATTTCTTCTACCATAAACGAGAGTTTAGACAAGTTCAAGAGATTTTAAATCATGGTAAGCTGGATAATGGTCCCCAGAGTTGTCAATGCACTGTTCCTCAGAACATGTGAATGTAGCCTTCTAAGGGAAAAGGGACTTTGCAGCTATGATTAAGTGAAGGGACTTGAGAGATTATCCTGGGTTATCTGAGTGGGCCCAGAATAATCACAGGTATCTTTATAAGGGAGAGGCATGAAGCCAGAGGAAAGAGGAGGCAGTGTGGGGATGGTCAGATGCAGCCACAAGCCCAGGCATGACTGCAGACTCTACAAACTGGGTGAGTCAAGAAACAGATTCTCCCCTGGGGGCTCTAAAAGGATTCAGTCTGCTGATACTGTGATTTGTTTTCTTTATTTTTGACACTGTGATTTTAGGCCAATGAGACCATACTGGACTTCTGACTTGTAGAACTGGAAGAAAATAAATCTGTGTTCTTTTAAACCATGAACTTTGTGATATTAACAGAGCAATAGGATATTAACACACAATTTTTCTTCTTTAGGCTGCAACATTATCCTAGGAAAGAAAATTTTATTAACAGAACAAAATGCCCATATTTTACAAGGACAGGGATTTGTAATTGGATTTTCCTCATAGTTATCCCTTATGGTAAGTGTAAAATCTGAAAACTGACTTATCATATTATTGGGATTACTGAAAGTAATATTGTATGGCTCTTTAAAGCAAGTAGTTAAAATTATACTTTGGTTAGACAGTAAATTTGATCTGAGAAAAAAGAAAAAAATTGAAGTACTAAGTGCCAAGAGCACGGCAAATGCCTTCAGCATTCATTCTTGACTTCGGCATATCTTTAGTTACGAACATAAAATGGCTCCCTGGAGAATACAGTCCAGTGTTCTCAGCATCATGAGTGATTAGCTCCAAGAAAGGTGTGAACAAGGCGTTGAATGTTCTCTCAATTTAACAAATGTTGAATGAGCTGCTCTCTACTCCAGACTCTTTGGAGTCTGCCAGAGGCTAGGAAAAGAACAATAAAAAATAAGTATCTCTTAATTGCAGATGCTGATTGCAGCCATGAAATTAAAAGACGCTTACTCCTTGGAAGGAAAGTTGTGACCAGTCTAGATAGCATATTAAAAAGCAGAGACATTACTTTGCCAACCAAGTTCGGTCTAGTCAAGGCTATGGTTTTTCCCGTGGTCATGTATGGAAGTGAGAGTTGGACTGTGAAGAAAGCTGATCGCCGAAGAATTGATGCTTTTGAACTGTGGTGTTGGAGAAGACTCTTGAGAGTCCCTTGGACTGCAAGGAGATCCAACCAGTCCATTCTAAAGGAGATCAATCCTGGGTGTTCATTGGAAGGACTGATGCTAAAGCTGAAGCTCCAATACTTTGGCCATTTCATGCAAAGAGTTGATTCACTGGAAAAGACTCTGATGCTGGGAGGGATTAGGGCAGGAGGAGAAGGGGACGACAGAGAATGAGATGGCTGGATGGCATCACCGACTCGATGGAGGTGAGTTTGAGTGAACTCCGGGATTTGGTGATGGACAGGGAGGCCTGGTGTGCTGTGATTCATGGGGTTGCAAAGAGTCGGACAGGACTGAACAACTGAACTGAACTGAACTGAATTTCAAGTTAGTCTGTTAAGTCTAAGAAGGGAATCAGACATGCTAAAAGATTATCAAAAAACTCAGATACCAGTTGGCCAGTTTCCCACCGCTACATGAGCTAACTGCATTTGGATACAAATGAAATCACTTGTTTTGTTTCCCCAGCAAATCCCATCAGCTCCAGCATTCCAGGATTTCTCTAGGAGGGATCCCATCTTGTAAGACCCAAAATGCCATCTCTAGACTCTTCTCCCAAGCATTGCTTCACAAATCTACCTTTATCTCTATCAACCCAACCAACCCCAGTCTTCTTTTCCCTCTTTTTTTTTTTCCCACTAAGGTTTAGCTTTGTTTCCTTTACTCTTCAGAGAAGTTCCCTTAGGCATGTTGATTCTGTTTCTCAGCCGGATTCCCAGATTCTGGAGGCTGCTTCGAACCCACTGGCCTCATCCAATCTCAGCCTCGGGATAGTGGATGATGAGTCTCTCTGCAAATGTTGTCACTGATGCAACGTGGAGCCCCACTTATCATCACATCTAATCCAGTCTGTGACCCTCCAGGAAAGTGAACTAAAGACGGTGATATTTGACTTGAGTGTTAAAGCGTGAGGACACGTTATAAATATGAAATGTCAGAGAAAAAACTATACAGAAGGGAAGAAAAGAAGTTGGTATGCAATAGAGGGCAGCATAAACAATAACCAGGCCACAGCCTATGTGAGGAGAGGGAGACAATGCTTTTACTGCTGCCAAATGCAAACTGAGAACCAAAAAGCAGTGAGAAGTATATGGTAAGTTCATGATACCAAGAAGTTTGGACTATATTCTATCCATCTCTAGAAACCCAGTGAATGGTCTTCAGTAATGATGCAGTACATCAGCATGCCTGTCTGTGGATCACTGGTATATGGCTGTAAGAAGAATAGAATTGAGAGATGAGCTGGAAGGTGTGCCGTGCTAAGTTGTTCAGTCGGGTCCAACTCTTTGAGACCCTATGAACTGTAGCCCACCAGGATCCTCTATCCACGGGATTCTCCATGCCCTTCTCCAGGGGATCTTCCTGACCCAGGGACCAAACCCGCATCTTTTACGTCTCCTGCATTGGCAGGCAGTTTCTTTGAGCTGGGAGCCAGGACAAGTTAATTTGAGTGACAGCAGAGCTGAGAGATGAAGAGAGTTTCTACCAAGAATCCTAGAAGGAATGAAAAAAGGACAATTTCATGAAATGTTTAGGAATTAAAATGAGTAGGACTTGGGGATTTATTACACATGCCAGGTAAAGAATGGGATTAGAGTCAAGAATGAGATTTAATTTTCTATCTTCAGTGACTAATTGGGAAAAGGCCCAGGAAATGACACTGGAACTTCACAGGTAAAGGAATAGTAAAGAATTTGTTAATCACTTAGGACATGGGAAAATACAGTAGTGTTGGGTCCAAAATATTTATCATCACCCTAATGAGATGCAGTGGCCAGTGGGTGTCACAAGATGAAGCTCCAAGTCTGGGCTGAAAGGCACATGTGTGGATCATGAGCATGGAGCTGAGGTTGTCATGTAGACACAGTGACAGCACTTAACGGGGTAGCATATTTCCAAATGACTCACAAGTCAGAGAGGAATCTCAAGAGTAACTTTAAAATATTTCAAACCAAATTAAAATGAAAATGCAATTTAGCAAAATTTGTGAGATGCAGCAAAGCACTGCTTAGAGGCAAACATCACATTGATGCATATATTAGAAAAGAAGAAATATCTAAGATCAATAATCTACCTTAGGAAACCAGTAAATAAGAGGAATTTATGCATATAGCCAGCAGGAGAAAGAAAATAACAAAAATTAGAGAAGAAACCAATAAAGTTAAAAACAGGAAAACAATAGAGAAAAAAATCAGTGAAATAAAATGTTGATTCTTTGAAAAGATAATTAAAACTCATACTCCATTAGCCAGTCTAATCAAGAAAAAGAAGAGAAAACACAAATTACTAGTATTAGAAATAAAAGAGAAATTATCAATACTGGACCCATGGATGCAAAGATGCTAATAAAGGAAAAATCCAAAAAGCTCCATGCCCACAAATTTGATATCTTAAAAGAAATGGGCCAATTCCTTGAAAGACACAAACTAAACACACACACACAAGGAGATACAGGTAACCTGAAATTTTAAAATCTATTAAGTTGATGGATTATTATAAACTTCCCTCAAAAGAAAAGTGTCAGCCTCAAAAGCACCACATTGTTTCAGTGGTGAATTCTGTCAAACATTTAAGAAAGAAATTATACCTGTTCCTACAGTATCTTCCCACAATAGAAGCAAAAGGAACACATCCTAACCTATTTTATGATATCAGTGTTTGCCCACTACCAAAACTAGATCAAGATATTACAAGTCAAGAAATTTATAGATCAATGTTTCTCATGAAATTGGACACAAAAAATCATCAATAAAATACTAGCAAATCAAATTCCAAAATGTATAAAAAGAATTATATACCACAACCAAGCAAGATCTATTTCAAGTATGCAAGACTTATTCTACATTAAAAAATAGATTCATGTTTGTAACCATTAATCAATGTCCATAATCAACTAGTGTATAATCTATCATATCAACAGGTTAAAGAAGAAAATTATTATATTATCATAACAATTGCTGCAGAAAAAGCATATGAAAACATGCAACACCCATATGTGATAAATATTCTCAAAAAACTAACAATAAAGGGGAATTGCTTCAACCTGATATAAAACATTTATAAAAACTTGCAACCAACATCTTACAGGTCCATTAATAGTAACCAATGCACCATGGGCATGTGAGATGTTAATGACAGAAGAAAAGGATATCAAGTAGATGAGAACTCTCTACTCTCTTTGCAATTTTTCTGTAATACAAAATTATACTAAAAATAAGCTTATTTTTTTTGAAAGAAGGTGATATGGTCCCTTCTTTAGTAGAGAAGAGAAGTATTATCATAGTTAATTATAAAGCAAGGCAGAACATAGAATAGAAATTGTTCTGTTGGCCTTCAGTGGTGGAATTCTAATCAGCTTGGGAAAACAAAGTTGAGAAATTTTAAACTCTGTATAAAAATTCAAAGCACGGCTAAAGAAAGTTAAATGAATGAGCTTGGGAGCAGGACATGTGGTCACCAGGGGCATTATGCAAACATCAAACATGGGAGTCCTTTCCCGCATGGTGCCTCACCCATAGGAGGGGTGCCGGGCTGTATCTGTGCTTCTGTGCTCATCTGTGAAGTTCTTCCTTAAAAAGACCATTCCCAGGCCACCCATGGTGATGTTAATTCAGTAGGTCTGCAAGGGGAACTTTTCTACTTAAAGTGGGTGTACACTTCAGCCCCAAGCCCTTCTGTTTAGATGTTTACAATTGCCATTCTTTCAAAGAAATTATTCAAATAGTGGTTAAAATCCACATCCACATCCTTTTCTCCTGACTGGAACTGAGGAAGCCATTTCCCGGTCGGGCATCCTAGACACATATGACTCACTCGTCACTTCCCTGTTACAAACAATGCCCCTGCCCTGTCATTTGATGAATGCGATTCCAGGTACTGATCTCATCTGAACAGTTTCCTCTACGTTTGCACAGCTGCCTATTTGTCATTGTCAACATTTCACTGTCCCTCCATATTTCAACACCCTTGCTGGAGTCACAGGTTCAAGCCTGTGACCTACAGTGGGATTGGTCTTTAAGCTGGTGAGAATGATTCTGCTGCTGCTGCTGCTGCTAAGTCGCTTCAGTCGTGTATGACTTTGTGCGACCCCATAGACAGAGTAGATTATTTTGAGTGAGAAGTTTAGCTCAAAAATAAGACTTACATTGAACCACTGTGCTTCTAAAACCTCAGTGGGCATTTAAATTCTATGGATCTTACCAAAATGCTGAAGCTTTTTTAGGAGGTCTAACATGGTGCAAAGATTCTATCCCCAGGTGTCCTGGGTATGCTTGGTTTCTGAGTGACCATGACATGACCTTTCCAGGTGATGTGTCTCTGACATAAAGCAGTAGCCACTCCAGGGGACTGGATCTTCAGTTACAGAAGCAGCACATTATCGTTTCTCATTGAACTTTCTATAAGACAGAGAGTTGAGCTTAGAGGATTGTGTGTCTTGGTGTGAAAAGACTAAGTCTTCATGTGGAGCTCAGAAATGATGAAATGGGAAGAAGGACATGACAGGGCATCAGAAGAAACTCATCATTTCCTCCAGGGAATCCTGTAGGCTGAGCAGATGCCACGGGAAGGGGTCTTCTCCAACAGCCCCTGAGTATCCAGACAGACTTTCTAGACAGGCCCTTGTCCTGTGAGCAGTTCAGAGATTTGGGAGACATTCCACTTTCTGGAGGGGACTAGGCTTGTTACTACTGTTGAATCATAAGGTATGGCTTTAGTTCCATCGAGCATGCTGTTAAAAAAAATCAGTGTTCTAATTTGTGCTATGAATTTTAAATTCTGAGAGCTCCTGTAGTGAGACTAAAGCAGCCTCGACTGGGTAGATACAAGTTGCATCTCTGGTTCTTCTGTTCAGGTTCTCACCTTCCTAGGAATGTTATAGACAGACACCGAGGACAAGCACGCTATATACAAGGACAAGAAAACAGCCTCTGTCCTCATAGAGCTTCCACTATAACTCAGAAAACAAGCATGTCAATTCATAAATCACAGTGCTGTTCTACATAAAGGTGACAATATTTACTCACCAGAGATTTTTCTGACTGCCTACAATATGCCAGTCACTTTCTAGACACTTGGAATTAATAAGTGAACTAATAAATAATCAGTTTCAGTTCAGTTTAGTCAGTCGGTCAGGTCTGACTCTTTGAGACCCCATGGACTATAGCATGCCAGGCTTCCCAGGCTGATTCTGAGAAAGACTGAAGGCAGGAGAAGAAGAGGATGACAGAGAATGAGATGGCTGGATGGCATCACCGACTCAATGGACATGAGTTTGAGCAAGATTTGGAAGTTGGTGATGGACAGGGAAGCCTGGTGTGCTACAGTCCACAGGATCTCAAAGTTGGACACAACTGAGCGGCTGAACTGAACTGAAATAAATAATCAATAAGAGAAAATCTATGTCCTCATGAAGTTTACCTTCTAATGGGAGTGTTGGTTAACAAATGCAAGGAATAAGTAAATGATATACCACATGTCCATGAATACGTGCTATGAAGACACAGAGCAAGATAAAGGTTTGAACTCCAGAAAAATGCAGAGAAAGAGAAGAAGGGTCAGGTCCCTGTTAACAAGCTGTCTGGAATGGCTTTCTGGATAAAGTGGCATCTGAGGTGGGTTTTCAAAGAAGTTAAATATTCAGAAACACTTCCAGAAGACCAGAAGGACCAAAGCATGTCAGCCAGAGAGAAGAACATAGGAAAGACTCATGGAAAACCTCCCCTGTGCTTTCACATGCATCACCTTCACTTATAGCTCAGGAATCTGAGATTAGAAAAGAGAAGAGCTAGGGGAAAGCAGAAACTGCAGATGGAAGGGGTGTCCTGACCTCACCCACTCCTTCCTCCAGGGCCCAAGTTTGTACTTACTTTGAAGGAAGACTCCTACTTAAGTATTAAAGTTCTCTTCATTTAAGAGAAAAGGATAGATTATATATCACAACAAAGCAAGACTTACGAAGAGCCTCCCATGTTCTCTGCGATATTATTCACAACAGCCAAGACATAGAAGCAACCTATGTGCCCTTGGACAAATGACTGGATCAGGGAAGTATGGTACATACTGACAGTGGAATATCATTCAGTTTCAAAAACGAAAGAAAGTCTGCCATTTGGAACAATGTAGACGAATCTGGAAGGAATTCTCCTAAGTGAAATAAACCAGACACAGGATGACAAACACTACAAGACACCATGAAGATAGGAAATATAAAATAGTCAAAATCAGAGAAGTAGACAGTGGAATGGCGGTCTCCAGGGACTGGGGGAGGGGAAGCGGGAAGTCTTAGTCTAAGACAGAGTTCAGCATATGCAACATGCATAAGTCCTAGAGATGGATGGCACAGAATCTGTAATTACCAATATCATATCGTACACAAAATAATTGCTAAGAAGGTAAGTCTTAGATTGAGTGTTCTCATCACAAAAGAAAATAATAGCAACTAAAGATAGTCGATTATGATTTCAGTGTGTCTGCCCTCTGATGCCCCCTCACAATACCTACCGTCTTATTTGGGTTTCTCTTACCTTGGTGGTGGAAAATCTCTTCACAGCCGCTCCAGCAAAGTGCAGCCGCTGTACCTTACCTTGGACGAGGGGTATCTCCTCAAGGCCGCCCCTCCTGACCTTGAACGCGGAGTAGCTCCTCTCGGCCCTCCTGCGCCCGCGCAGCCACCGCCTGTTGAATGTGGGGTAGCTCCTCTTGGCCGCCGGCCCTGGCCTCAGGCATGGGGTAGCTCCTCACGGCCGCACCTCTTTGCCTGGTTCGTTGCACCCGGCACTGTGTCTCTGAAATCATAATCACAGGAAACTAGCCGATCTGATCACATGGACCACAGCCGAATGCAGTCCACTGGAGAAGGGAATGGCAAACCACTTCAGTATACTTGCCTTGAGAACCCCATGAACAGTAACAAAGGGCAAAATGATAGGATACTGAATGAGGAATTCCCCAGGTTGGTAGGTGCCCAGTATGCCACTGGAGCTCAATGGAGAAATAACTATAGAAGGAATAAAGGGATGGAGCAAAATCAAAACCAATACCCAGTTGTGGTTGTGACCAGTGATAGAAGCAAGGTCCGGTGCTGTAAAGAGCAATATTGCATAGGAACCTGGAATGTTAGGTCCATGAATCAAGGCAAATTGGAAGTGCTCAAACAGGAGATGGCAAGAGTGAACATAGACATTCTAGGAATCAGTGAATTAAAATGGACTGGAATGGGTGAATTTAACTCGGATGACCATTATATCTACTACTGTGGGCAGGAATCCCTTAGAAGAAATGGAGTAGCCATCATGGTCCACAAAAGAGTCCGAAATGCAGTACTTGGATGCAATCTTAAAAACGACAGAATGATTTCTGTTCATTTCCAAGGCAAACCATTCAATATTACAGTAATCCAGGCCTATGCCCCAACCAGTAATGCTGAAGAAGCCGAAGTTGAACAGTTCTATGAAGACCTACAAGACCTTTTAGAACTAACACCCAAAAAAGATGTCCTTTTCATTATGGGGACTGGAATGCAAAAGTAGGAAGTCAAGAAACACCTGGAGTAACAGGCAAATTTGGCCTTGGAGCACGGAATGAAGCAGGGCAAAGGCTAATAGAGTTTTGTCAAGAGAACGCACTGGTCAGAGCAAACACCCTCTTCCAACAACACAAGAGAAGACTCTACACATGGACATCACCAGATGGTCAACACCAAAATCAGATTGATTACATTCTTTGCAACCAAATATGGAGAAGCTGTATACAGTTAGCGAAAACAAGACCAGGAGCTGACTGTGGCTCAGATCATGAACTCCTTATTGCCAAATTCAGACTTAAATTGAAAAAAGTAGGGAAAACCACTAGACCATTCAGATATGACCTGAATCAAATCCCTTATGATTATACAGTGGAAGTGAGGAATAGATTTAAGGGACTTGATCTGATAGATAGAGTGCCTGATGAACTCTGGACGGAGGTTCGTGACATTGTACAGGAGACAGGGACCAAGACCATCCCCATGGAAAAGAAATGCAAAAGAGCGAAATGGCTGTCTGAGGAGGCCTTACAAATAGCTGTGAAAAGAAGAGAGGCGAAAAGCAAAGGAGAAAAGGAAAGATATAAGCATCTGAATGCAGAGTTCCAAAGAATAGCAAGGAGAGATAAGAAAGCCTTCCTCAGTGATCAATGCAAAGAAATAGAGGAAAACAACAGAAGAGGAAAAACAAGAGATCTCTTCAAGAAAATCAGAGATTCCAAGGGAACATTTCATGCAAAGATGGGCTCGGTAAAGGACAGAAATGGTATGGACCTAACAGAAGCAGAAGATATTAAGAAGAGGTGGCAGGAATACACAGAAGAACTGTACAAAAAAGATCTTGACGACCAAGAGAGTCACGATAACGTGATCACTGACCTAGAGCCAGACATCTTGGAATGTGAAGTCAAGTGGGCCTTAGAAAGCATCACTACTAACAAAGCTAGTGGTGGAGATAGAATTCCAGTTGAGCTATTTCAAGTCTTGAAAGATGATGCTGTGAAAGTGCTACACTCAATATGCCAGCAAATTTGGAAAACTCAGCAGTGGCCACAGGACTGGGAAGAGGTCAGTCTTCATTCCAATCCCAAAGAAAGGCAATGCCAAAGAATGCTCAAACCACCGCACAATTGCACTCATCTCACACGCTAGTAAAGTCATGCTCAAAATTCTCCAAGCCAGGCTTCAGCAGTATGTAAACCGTGAACTCCCAGATGTTCAAGCAGGTTTTAGAAAAGGCAGAGGCACCAGAGATCAGATTGCCAACATCCGCTGGATCATGGAGAAAGCAAAAGAGTTCCAGAAAAGCATCTATTTCTGCTTCGTTGACTATGCCAAAGCCTTTGACTGTGTGGATCACAATAAACTGTGGAACATTCTGAAAGAGATGGGAATCCCAGACCACCTGACCTGCCTCTTGAGAAACCTGTATGCAGGTCAGGAAGCAACAGTTAGAACTGGACATGGAACAACAGACTGGTTCCAAATAGGAAAAGGTGTACGTCAAGGTTGTATATTGTCACCTTGCTTATTTAACTTATATGCAGAGTACATCATGAGGAACGCTGGGCTGGAAGAAGCACAAGCTGGAATCAAGATTGCCGGGAGAAATATCAATAACCTCAGATATGCAGATGACACTACCCTTATGGCAGAAAGTGAAGAGGAACTCAAAAGCCTCTTGATGAAAGTGAAAGAGGAGAGTGAAAAGGTTGGCTTGAAGCTCAACATTCAGAAAACAAAGATCATGGCATCTGGTCCCATCACTTCATGGGAAATTGATGGAAAACCAGTGGAAACAGTGTCAGACTTAATTTTTTTGGGCTCCAAAATCACTGCAGATGCTGATTGCAGCCATGAAATTAAAAGACGCTTGCTCCTTGGAAGGAAAGTTATGACCAACCTTGACAGTATATTAAAAAGCAGAGACATTACTTTGCCAACCAAGGTCCGTCTAGTCAAGGCAATGGTTTTTCCCGTGGTCATGTATGGATGTGAGAGTTGGACTGTGAAGAAAGCTGATCGCTGAAGAATCAATGCTTTTGAACTGTGGTGTTGGAGAAGACTCTTGAGAGTCCCTTATACTGCAAGGAGATCCAACCAGTCCATTCTAAAGGAGATCAATCCTGGATGTTCATTGGAGGGACTGATGCTAAAGCTGAAGCTGCAATACTTTGGACACCTCATGTGACGAGTTGACTCACTGGAAAAGACTCTGATGCTGGGAAAGGTTGGGGGCGGGAGGAGAAGGGGATGACGGAGAATGAGATGGCTGGATGGCATCACCGACTCTGTGGACATGAGTTTGAGTGAACTCCGGGAGTTGGTGTTGGACAGGGAGGCCTGGCGTGCTGTGATTCATGGGGTCGCGGAGAGTCGGACATGACTGAGCGACTGAACTGAACTGAACTGAAAGATAGTCGAAGGGAATTTTTGGAGATGATGGTTGTGTTTATGGCATTGATGCTGATGATTGTCTCATGGGTGTATGCTGCTGCTGCTGCTGCTAAGTCACTTCAGTCATGTCCTCCAAAACCCATCAAATTGTGTACCTGAGGTATGTAAATTTTTTTGTATGTCAACCATACCTCAATAGCATGGTTCACTAAAAAAATTAGGAGAATCATCATTTGCTAAGTTTACATGAAATTTGGGATGAAACCATTTCATAATGAATACAGACAAGTCCAAAGTTAATAACAAGATTGCCTCTCTGGAAAAGCAAGTTCAGTCCAATCACTAGGTACTTATCGTGGGGCTTGGCAAGTGTCTTCCCTTTGGTGTGGCCATCATCTGAGGGGCAGGCAGGCCCTCTCTGGAGATGAACTCATTGTAATCATGAACTATCAGCTCTCTGATGAAGATGGTGAGCCTGGTGAAAGCACGGGCTCTCTCCAGGGTCAGCTCCACACACCAGAACAATTATGTACATCGGAAAATCTATCTGACTGTAGCTGAGTGTGTGGCAGCCTCCAGATTAAACATCATGATGATTCGATTTTCACTTTTTTTCCAGATATTTTCTCATTGCATATCCTTGACCAAATGGGAGCACTTTTATTTGCTAAAAAGTAAATGCTCTCGTTTGAGGAAACACATCAATCTTATTTTCCTTTACAAGGATATATGTCTATATGTCTACATAGAGTTGTAACCCAAAAGCTAAATAAGAAGCTAATCAGCACCACACATCACACCATGCTAGGAGTATCTCTGAAATAACAGACAGCATCCTTCATTCCCATATCCTGCCTTCAGCACAGAGGGAACCTGGACTCCACTGTTCTCAGCCCAGAGGACACAGAAACTGAGAGGAGTGTTCCTGGCATGGGGATGCTGAGAAGGGCAGACTGAGTAAATCCATACAGCAGACTGCAACGTTCGCTACAGCCAAGGGCTGTGTGAGGATGAAGTGGTGGGGAGGTACTCAGCTAGGAAGAAAGAGCTGCGACTGTGACAGAAGAGAAAATTGGGAAGGCTAGGTAGCAATGTGTACCCTTACTATTTAAGCAAAAACTGATACTTCCTTTTTTTTTCAATTGTATAAAAAAACGTGCTTATCTGAGAAAAATGATAGTTGTTTTAAGATGCAGAAATTATAGGTGATTTCTGGGAAGGGCTTAATCTTTAACAGAGGGTATATTTTAGTTTTAATAGGAAAGAAAAAGTGAAAGTGTTAGTCACTAAGTCATGCCCGACTCTTTATGGCCCCGTGGACTGTAGCTCGCCAGGCTCCTCTGTCCATGGGTTTCTCCAGGCAAGAATACTGGAGTGGTAGCCATTCCCTTCTCCAGGGGATCTTTCCAATCCAGGGATTGAACCCGAGTCTCCTGCATTACAAGCATATTCTTTACCATCTGAGCCACCAGGAAAGCCAGAAAACTACAAATAATAATGTTAAAGGTACATTAAAGTATATGAAGAAGATTTAAAGAAATTAAGGTAGAATTTGGTACCTTTCTCACAACTAAGACAAATCAGGCCACTTTGGCCAAAGAGAATACAGAGCACTTCTTTAGAGGATTTCAAGATGAAAACCGTGTTCTCATCTGGGTAAATTCTGGTGTCTTTCGGTCCAGAGTTAAAAGCACACCCTAGATGCTATTTCTAGATGCCCCTCTAATCTGTGATTTCCTGAGTAGTCAAGCCAATTCTCTCAGGTTCCAGGAATTAGCCAAGCTATGGAGCAGACAGAAGCAGTTCCTTCCGTATAAGATCTGTCCTCACACCCCTGAGAATTTGCGCGCTAAGAAGCAGCATCCTCTGCACTGTCTCCGGTTCTGGGAGAACATGGAACAGTTGTTTGTGCGGGAAAGTCCAGAGTCCTGATCTGCATCCAGGCTACCTCTCGCCTTCTGGGCAGCACCACATCCCCACGCCCAGCTGCCGGCCCCACACGTCAGAGTCGGGGTGAAATGAGTGTTCCCACAGTAGCTGTGAAGAGCCGTTCTGTAAACTGTGACACGAAACAGAAATGTGGGTGGTTCATGAAGTCCTTAACATTTACGGGATACGGATGATGCCAAAACTTTTAAGTAGCATCTAGGGACTCGGGCTCCTGGAAAAACAGATGTGTGTGTTAATAATTCTAATGAAAGGAGACCAAGGCTCTGACAGAATGGAAGGGTCTAGAGATGGTATTGTAAGGGTGGGATGGGAACAACAGCAGTTGTGGATGGTGAAGATGGTGACAAGGGTTTTCTGGAGCTAAGAAACATAAAAATGCCTTGAAATTGGAAAACTAAAGGTATAGCTCAAGAAACGGCAAAATCTGGGGCTGGATCTAGAATGTGTGATGGAAGTGTGGTGAGAGGAAAGGTCGGACAGAAAAAGGGACCAGGTTCAGTAGGGCTGAGAAGTGAGCCTGGATTTCATCCCACCAAAATGGGGGGCCACGGAAGGCTCCTAAGGGAGGGCATGGCCCCTTTGGCAGGGGAAGGGCTGGGAAAGCAAAGCTGGGGTGGGGG
Source organism: Moschus berezovskii (assembly GCF_049115385.1). Classification (NCBI taxonomy): domain Eukaryota; kingdom Metazoa; phylum Chordata; class Mammalia; order Artiodactyla; family Moschidae; genus Moschus; species Moschus berezovskii. Next base: position 85,459,282 of record NC_142462.1, read on the forward strand.
CAGGGACACAGCCCAAAGGAAAGGTGTCACCTACCAGGCACTCCCTTCCCAGGTGATTCTTGTAAGCTCTTTTGTTTGAATTCAAAGAACATCCAGCCTTCGTGGTGATGTTCCTGCTAAAGTTTGCACAGCCCTGATCACAGATGGAAAAATCATACCACCTTGTTTAGGTAACAGGTTCTTCAACTCGAAATACAACAATTTTTCTCAGTGTTTCATGGAGTAAACTAAACTATCAGGGTCCCAGCTCCAAAATCTGGCTTACGGCAAGCCTCCTTAGAATTAAAAAGCTAAAGAAATTGTGTTATCAATACACCATATTTTATTCAAAACAAGCCTTTAAGGAAGAGCAGGATCTGGCCTGCAGAGGGAGGGTGATGCCCACAGAACCCTCACAATGCAGTCACTATGCATTCCCAGCCCAGAAGGGTGACTGCATAGGATGCTACTTTAAAAAAAAACAGATGATAATTCATATTTTAATAGTGTCACTTTGTAGTTAAAAGAAGGTTGTTAGAAGGAAAAAAACCCTCCACTTGGAAAGCCATCTGAGATATAAACAGAAAAATTGCCTCAGAGAAAGTTCAGTGTCCATGGAGGTGGTGACCTCAATTTCCTAATCATGCATCAGGAGGGAAGTGCCTTCTTCTAGCATCTCTGTGACTGAAGTTTAACAGCCAAGTGACTGTTCCCTTCCAGCCACAGGCAACCAGGTTAGGGTGGGGGGCGGGGGGCGGAGGACATTGGATCCTTGAACCAACAAGGAAGAGTCAGCATTCTGTCTGCCCACCCCATCTTCCCTAAGATGTCACCTTCTACAAGCACAATAGCCAACCTCTGGACAAGGTTTGAATCATGATGCCAGAGTCTACATGAGAGTAGATTCAGATAAATACGCTGCAGCTGATGTTGGAAGGTGTTGTGAGCCAAAGGAAGACCTGAGGTGGGGAGAAGAGAGATGGGCCCACGAGAGGATGTGTTCTGGCCACCTGACTCACCAACTCTATTTGCCCCATTGGCCTTTCTTGGGAAAATTAAAGAATTAAATGTTTAAATACAAGGAGAGAATCCAGCACAAACGTTCCATTATGCAGTGCTCAATTCAGTCACACAAATCCCTACTGACAGCTGCTCTGGGCATGCGGCAGGGGTACCTACTCGGTTCAGTGGACACAGGGCACCTGTGTGTGAATGCCCACACATCGCACAGGAGAGCACACATGTACACACTACACGCATGTATACACGCACACACTTCAACACTATCTGCTGTGCCAAATAACAAGCTTTGTGTCATTGTCGTCACACCCCCATTTACACTCCGTGTGTGGGTTTGATGGAGCTGTGAGGGGCAGGCAGATGAAGGAGATTGAGGTGAGCTCAGGGGTGGTGCGTGGAGAATGGGGATGAGGGGGTGCCCAGCAAGTGGGAGTCCTGTGACGGCACCTATGTCCAGCCCTGGGAAGGCCCCAGACAGCAGGTTTTGCTTTGCTCTGGGGCAGAAATCAGAGGTAATGCATTTGGAGAGTAGGTGGCAGCAGGGAATATTTCACATTAATGTGTGATGAGTTTTCAATCATTAGAGCAGTTCTGAAATGGATGAGACTTCTCAAAATGAAGAGGTACTTACTCACTTCAGGGAAATTCCCAACAGCAATCAAACAGCCACCGGTTGGGGAAGAGGTTCCAGCACTGAAACAGAGCACAGGGGTCTCCAGGAGGCTCAGCACTACCCCCAGGTGCCTCTGACCCCTGGGAGCTCACTCAGCCCAGAGTCTGAAAACGCGAGCGGAGAATCAGGCAATGTCAGAGCAGGGCAGGCCTTTGGAAATAATTCACGTATCTGTCCCATTTTATAGATGGGAACAATGAGGCGCTGAGAGAGAAAGGGGCTTGACAAAAGTCACAGACAGACCATGTGCACTTGTGCTTGTGAATATTTTATAAATATGTGTGCATATTAAGTATTCAGTTCAGTTCAGTCACTCAGTTGTGTCCGACTCTTTGCAACCCCATGGACTGCAGCACGCCAGGCCTCCCTGTCCATTACCAACTCCCGGAGTTTACTCAAACTCATATCCATTGAGTCAGTGATGCCATCCAACCATCTCATCCTCTGTCATCCCCTTCTCCTCCTGCCTTCCATCTTTCCCAGAATCAGGGACTTTTCAAATGAGTCAACTCTTCACATCAGGTGGCCAAAGTACTGGAGTTTCAGAACATATTAAAGTATAATTTACATTAAAAAAAAAACTTCAGGTCTTGTCAATGAGCCACTGCCACCCACACAGAAGCGCTGTGTGCTGCCTATTCCACAGGCCCCTCAGGGACAACTGCTCTGTAGGTCACTTGTACCAATGGTCATTTCTGATCATTTGGACTTTAAATAAATGGACTCATACAGTGTGATTCTTTTTCTCAGCATCACATGTGTGTTATTCATACAAGTTGCAGGAAGGAGTAATTTGTTATTGTTCACAGCTGCATTCTATTCTATTGTAGGATTATAGAAAAGTATACACACCCATTACACTTTTCAGACATTGGTTCCTTCCCAGTTGGGAGTTAGTGTAACACTGCTAGTGTAAGTACTTGCAATGCCTTTGGTGATTAGATATGCATATGCTTGGTGAATGTATATTTTGAAGTGCAACAGCTTGGGTCCAAGCATGTGCATGTGTTCATCTTTAGTTAAGTTCAGTTCAGTTGCCCAATCGTGTCTGACTCTTTGCGACTCCATGAATCACAGCGCGCCAGGCCTCCCGGTCCATCACCAAATCCCGGAGTTCTCAAACTCGTATCCATCAAGTTGGTGAGTTTTCCAAAGTGGTGGCTTTGATCTGCATGCCCCCTGCAGTCATGCACTTCATGACCCAAATACAGTAAGTACCCTACATGTGAACTTTCAAGTTGGGAACTTTCAAATACGCAAACGTGCATTCACACATCCAATCACATAAGTTAGTTCACGTGTCTGGTATATTTTGTCACATGTGTGCATCCTCTACAAGTGGCTGTGCATTTGTTTTCTCTGTTGTATGGTGTTGCACAGAGTACATTAGAACAGGGTCTTTATTTCAAGCCCAGGATGTCCAGAAGCAAATGTAAAAGCAATGGTGATACAGATGGTACTACTGTACTTTTTAAGGTACTGTACTGTAAGATTAAAACTGTTTTCTTTTTGTACTTGCTTGCATGTTATGTATTATTTGTGTGAAAAGTATTATAAACTTACTACAAGCATGCATGCTAAGTCACTTCAGTCATGTCTGACTCTGCCACCCTACAGGCCATGGCCTGCCAGGCTCCTCTGTCCATGGGATTCTCCAGGCAAGAATACTGGAGTGGGTTTCCATATCCTCCTTCAGAGGATCTTCTCAACCCAGGGATCAAAGCCACAACTCTTATGTCTCCTGCACTGGCAGGGGGGTTCTTTACCACTAGCGCCACCTGGGAAACCAATAAATCTATTACAGTACAGTACTAGGTAGCTGACTGTGTTAGTTGGGTACCTAGGCTAGCATTGTTGGACTTACCAACAAACTGGACTTGACAAACGTGTTCTCAGAATGGATTTGGTTCATATGTAGGGGGTTTACTATAGATCCCGGGAGGCCTGGCTTTCCTGTGATGTCTCTGTGACCCAGAAAGGTATTTTACTTCTTGGAACATCCATTCTTTCATCATATGTATATGAAGGTATCTTCCAGCCTTAATTTTTTCTGATTCTGGAAGGCGTATGTCTATGACTGTTCAGGTACTATGGAGATATTACAAAGGTACGTCTATGCTGGTGGTATGCATCAAGATTTCACTTCAAAATACAAGGTTTTCTGATGATCTGAATCACTCTGAAAATAATGATGGAATTAAAGAGATAATAATTTTGCTGCAATGAATAGTGAAAAATACAGATTTTTGTTTTAAAAAGGTTGTTTCTGACAATCATGTGAAGAACAAAGTAAAGCACTTCACCAAGCTTGAGTATTTGAAGTGTTGACAGAAAGCTGTAGGTAAACAGGAAATACCAATTTTTATAACTCTAAGACCAAGTATTGTGATGGGTTAGAAGCCCAATTTTGCATGACAGCAACATGTGTAACTGCTGTAAAAGGGTCAGTCAGGACCTCATGCTTATATCTTATATTAAAAAATCATAACAGCTTTTTACATCATAAGTCAAGAAAATCTACTACCTGCTCTCAAAAGGGGAGAATAAATGATACTTAAATATATTCAGACTTTCCCCAGCCGCCTCCTTATTTTTGACTGTTGGAAACAGACAGCTTCATGGAGAAACTCACACTACAATGGAATCATAAGGAAGTGTAGAATTGTCACAGACATAAAGAAGGCAGCAAACACTACAGTCAGAGGTGGGGGGAGGGGGGACGGAGAGGCTGTATGTAGCTATTCCAACCGTCCATCTAAGGGAGGTTACAGGGAAAGAGCTAAGAGGGACAGGCCTCTCTGCGTGGCCAGACAGACCTGTGTAAACAACTGGAGAACTTGATTCCAAGACTTTGAGAGAATTCTGGGATTTGTAATCACCTTTCTGGGTCAGTTAACTTTGTTCCACTTCACATGTTTTCCCAAGAAGCTTTCCAATGGGATTCTTAATAAAGAAAAAGGTCAAGAATGCTTGGCAAGATAGAGGTAGCAACATGTGTCACTCTACTTAGTGTTCTCCGAGATTGCTTCTGAGATGAACAGTAGAATGGACAATATAGAAAAATCTTAAAACAATGTTGGAAATGATCTGCTCACATACCAGAGACAGTGAAGAATGACTGCCTGATAAATCACGTTGCAGGCCCAATGTGAAGGACTTCCAAGAGGGTGAATGTAAAGCCAGGAGGCTGTCAGGGAAGGTACTGGAAAAAGCTTTCTGACATCCATGAGCTTGGAGGGGAGAAGGTGGGTGTTTGTACAGGGCTGTGAGGCGGGACACCGGGGCACACTAGACATGCCTGTTCGTCTCTGTGATCGAGAAGTATGGACCCCACCAGGCAGTGCACAGTCTCAGGATCCTGGCTGATTGTCCCAGCCCCAGTGAGCAGAGGAGATGGCACACCAGGACCCTGGGTGGATACCTGGGCAATTCAGAGATGACAAATGCTCCATCCCAGCTCCCACAGTTATAACCCAGGACTGAACATGACCAAATTCATTTCCAACATGGTGGGAAAGAAAGACAAACAGAAATTGCTATTAAGAGTGACACTCATGCATCTAAAGAAACGCTACCTGATGAAAACATTTTTCCCAGGAAAGCAGAGAGTTCCTAATTGTGTTCTTAGCAAAGAGCAGCACAAATCCATTGTATTCACCCAATTAGAAATCTGAGCATCGAAGAACTGATGCTTTGAACTGTGGTGCTGGAGAAGACTCTTGAGAGTCCCTTGGACTACAAGGAAATCCAACCAGTCCATTCTAAAGGAGATCAGTCCTGGGTGTTCATTGGAAGGACTGATGCTAAAGCTGAAACTCCAATACTTTGGCCACCTCATGCGAAGAGTTGACTCACTGGAAAAGACTCTGATGCTGGGAGGGATTGGGGGTGGGAGGAGAAGAGGACAACAGAGAATGAGATGGATGGATGGCATCACTGACTCGATGGACATGAGTTTGAGTGAACTCTGGGAGTTGGTGATGGACAGGAAGGCCTGGTGTGCTGTGATTCATGGGGTCGCAAAGAGTCGGACATGACTGAGTGACTGAAATAAGCTGAACTGAACTGAATTAGAACAAGTTTTCAGGAGCCGGAAAAAATTAAATTTACAGCTCAAAAAGTGAAGTAGACAAAAACACCCATGATAATTAGAAATAAAGACAGAGGCAACACAAAGCTGAGTAGGCAATGTGAGATATTGAGTTATTAGAATAGAATGCTAACATGAAGATTTCATGCAAAATGTGGAGGAAGATGGATGAATGTATGAACATGGTTTGATAAAAGGCATGGAATAATGAGAATGGATCTGGGAAAGCTTTGACACTTCCATCGTGAAAGAATTGAGAAATGGAGCTAAATACTTAATCAGAGAAATGAAAGCAAAATTTCTGAGCCAAAGAAAGTCAAGTACAAGGTACAGGCAGATTTCTAAGGGAAAAAGAGACAAACTTGACAGTTTCTAAAAATAATTAAAGTGTACAGATGAAGGAAAGACCCTGATGCTGAGAAAGATTAAGGACAGGAAGAGAAGGGGGCAACAGAGAATGAGATGGCTGGATGGCATCACCAACTTGATGGACATGAGTTTGAGCAAACTCCAGGAGATAGTGAAGGACAGGGAAGCCTGGTGTGCTGCAATCCATGGGGTCGCAAAGAGTTGGACACGACTTAGTGACTGAACAACAATACAGATGAAGAAGAAAAGCTATCTACAAAATAAATATGCACTTGTTTCCAATTCCACGAGTTTGTAATAAAAAAAGAACATGTTTAATATAATTTTAAAGAGAAACTATTTTTACTCTAGAATTTGTTTTCTAAACAAGTTTTCAATCTTGAATAAAGACAAAAGAGTGGCATTTTCAGTTACCCAGAGTGTAGAAAATCAAGATATATGCACACTGACAATTGTCTCCTGAAAATCAACACCAACCAAGCAAAAGATTAATCAGGGCACAAAACTCATGATAGTGAGTGTTTAAAAAAAAAAATTGGTTGTGGCAAATATCAAAGCCAGTCAGTTCTAGTATCAATACTTGCCATAAATTTTAGTTGAAATTCTAATGTAAGACAAAAAATAGTTCTTATTAGAGAAGCTGCTGAAAGAAAAGTGGAAAAGTGAGTTTTTCTGGTTGCCCAGATGGTAAAGAATCTGCCTGCAATTCAGGAGACACTGGTTCTATCCCTGGATCTGAAAGATGCCCTGGAGAAGGAAATGGTAACCCACTCCAGTATTCTTTCCTGGAGAATTTCATGGACAGAAGAACCTGGGGTCTTCATGGACAGAAGAACCCCAGTCTATGGGGTCACAAAGGGCCAGTCAGTTCTAGTATCAATATTTGCCATAAATTTTGGTTGAAATTGTAATGTAAGAAGCAAAATAGTTCTTATAAGAGAAATTAGCTATTATTAAAAAAGACAAGATAATACTTAAAGCTGACCCTAGTAGAACAAACTATATGAAGAACTATAATGGAAATCATTATTGGGGGAAATTAAGAACAATAATATCTTGTTAACTTATTCATTTTATATATTGGTCAGATGGAGGAATTTGATGTAAACTGAATGATTATTAACACCAGGCATTAGAGGGAAACTGTGTTCAGTATTAAAGTTGAAAATAATAATGTCCAGAATATCAGAGAAATATATGAGAAGAGACATATTCCACAAATAAGGAAACACAGATGGCCATGGAGAAAGAAAGCAAAGATTGAATAGTAATAACACAGCAGTCACTTATAACAACAAATGGAAATGTGCTATATTCTCCCATTAAAACTGATTTTATATTGAGGCAAAACAAAATCAAATATCATTTATAAACTATACACACAAAAAAGAAAAATATACAACAGATAAAAATTATTATTAGATATGGTAGGTTGTATTGATGTTGCTATTCAGTCACTCAGTCATGTCCAACTCTTTGCTACCCCAAGGACTGCAGCACGCCAGGCTTCCCTGTCCTTCACCATCTCCCAGAGCTTGCTCAAATTCATGCCCACTGAGTCGGTGATGCCATCCAACCATCTCATCCTCTGTCATACCCTTCTCGTCCCACCTTCAATCTTTCCCGGCATCAAGGTCTTTTCTAATGAGTCGACTCTTCACATCAGGTGGCCAAAGGATTGCATTAATGATCCCAAATCTCCTGCACAAATTCTAACCATGCTCTCTGCCATGTAAAGATGCAAGTTCTCCGACTCTGGGTCCCTATAACTTCCCAAATCCAGGCTCAGTCATGTGACTACACTCTTGGTCAAAGAGATACTAGCAGATAGGACGTGAGTAGAGCCTTATAAATTGCTCGTTCCCTCTGTACTCTGCGCTCACCAGAAGGACTGACTATGCTAGCCCCTTGGTTACAGAAGAGAACAACAGACATGTGCAGTAGGCCACTCCAAGCTTCACTTAGACATGCTCAGCCAAAGCTCAGCTGATCCCTGGAACCATGAGAGAGCCCAGCCAAGACCAATACAGAAGTTCTAAAGTCCCAGATGAAGGAGAAACATTGTTATTGTTTCGTGCCACTGATTTTTTGTGCTTCATTGTCCAGAGAAAGCTAATTAATCAGAGTCTTTCAACTGTGGTATAATACTGCTGAGTTTTGGAGTAGAATCATTTTAACACCATTGACCAATAGAATCTGACACTTACAGAACACTCCACCTAGCAACAATAGAACACAAATTATTTGCAAGCAAATGGAACATTCACCAAGACAGCATAAGAGAGATCTTCGTGATGATGGAACTAGTCTGTATCTTGATGGTAGTGGACTTCCCTGGTGGCTCAGACAGACGGGAAAGAATCCACCTGCAATGTGGGAGACCTGGGTTTGATTCCTGGGTTAGGAAGATCCCCTGGAGGAGGGCATGGCAACCCACTCCAGTATTCAAGCCTGGAGAATCCCATGGACAGAGGAGCCTGGTGGCTACAGTCCACGGGGTCTCGAAGAGCAACTAAGCACAGTATAGCACAGTGGTAGTTACACAAATCTACACATGATGAAATGGTATAAAAATACACACACACAGCACACTAGTAAAATCTGAATAAAGTCTGTGGGTTGTTCCAACATCAGTCTCTTGGTTTTGATGTTGTACTGTAGTTATATAATGTTAGCAATGGGGGAGCTAGGTGGGAACACAGATGTGTTTGTACTATTTTTGCAGCTTTCATTAAAATGAATCTGTGATTACTTGTAAATAAAACGTAAAGACACTGTGTGCTATGGTTAGTGTCCTATATAACCTAATTAAATTTACAAACCAGGAGACCAACCAAAGCAAATGACTGCAGGCTACCAGGCTCCTCCGTCCATGGGATTCTCCAGGCAAGAGTACTGGAGTGGGTTGCCATTGCCTTCTCCAATGTAATTTTACTTTAATGCTAAAATTAATAGTAGGATCCTTATTTGAAATACACTTGGATTAGTGTCCATTACTCTGCATCTTCTTTTTAAATGGCTGATTCCAATTAAATTAATACTTCCCAGCAACACTTCAGTCTTAAACAGAAGCACAAATTTGGTCTTTGGAACCATAAGGCAGTGTTGGAAAATAATATTTTTATCCATGTAATCCAAAATATGATTACATTTTTATTTATTCATTATGTATTGTCAAAATGAAGATGACAAAATGAAAAATTAATTTTCAGAAATCTCTCAAAATTCTGAGAAAATCTCTGACTCCAGTTAAAGAAACATGCAATGTCAAACCCAGCTCAACCATATCACAGGAGTATGGGATACTCTTATCCAGTTAAGCACTGTCAGCCTCCAGTGGTACCCCAGCATTTGATAGAGTGACAGATTAAAACATAGAAAATAAAAAGGACAGGAAAAAAGTAATGTGCAAAAATGCTCACAAGGTAAGCAATACAAGTTTCTTAAGCAAGATACAAGGCTATGTGTATTCACTGTAAACCCTATTTTTGTTTTCATATGTGTGTGCATTTAGGGGTCAGAACATAATCAACTGGTGTGTGGATAGTGATTTTACCTGTGTAGCAGTATGATATTTTATATTTATTTTTGTAATTGTTTCTTTTGAAACTGTGTATTTCTATCATAACTAACCATGGTTTTCCAATGCCTCCTAATGAGCATGTATTACTTTGGTTCAAGAATCATATTTTTCAAACAGATTATGTGATGAATGTTCTTTATGTTGTGGTAGCTGACACACCACCGTTCCACACTGGACTTTCCCAGCCCCGTGCTTCAGAATGTCGGCATTCCTGCTTACATTTATTTTGGGGGAAAAAAAAAAATGCTTCACAGTTTGTAATGTGGTAAGGTAATGAAAATACTCTTGGGATTGGAAAAAGACATATAAACACAGCAATAGAGCTAAGATTTCCCATCACCAGCAGGGCAACAGTTTCTGTCCAATGAATCTTTAAAGCATATCTTTTCAAGAGAAAGATGTTTTTGAAATGCAGAAGAGGAGCAATGGAATCCCTCCAAGTCCTAGGGGGGTTCTATCAGAACTGAGAAGTCTCTCCTACTTGTGAGCTAACCCCCAGGTTTTCTATTCAAGTGCATTTCTCGTAGCAGTGAATGAGGCCACAGGAGAGATTTAACTCAGTTTCACATTTTAACCTAGCAGTATGGTTTGAACTGTGGTGTTGGAGAAGACCCTTGAGAGCCCCTTGGACTTCAAGGAGATCCAACCAGTCCATTCTAAAGGAGATCAGTCCTGGGTGTTCATTGGAAGGACTGATGCTAAAGCTGAAACTCCAATACTCTGGCCACCTCATGCGACGAGTTGACTCACTGGAAAAGACTCTGATGCTGGGAAAGGTTGGGGGCGGGAGGAGAAGGGGACGACAGAGAATGAGATGGTTGGATGGCATCACCGACTCAATGGACAAGAGTTTGAGTGAACTCCGGGAGTTGGTGATGGACAGGGAGGCCTGGCGTGCTGTGATTCATGGGGTCGCGGAGAGTCGGACACGACTGAGCAACTGGACTGAACTGAACTGATGGTTACATTAGAGACACGTGAGTAAAGATGACGACTCCACATCGTTGAGTCCCCTAAACTGTTTTCCAAGTCCCTGAGAGACAGCGGGGTGCTGACAACTGTCTGTCTTAACAGAAATTGGAGCTCTCCAGGACACGCATTTTCAGCAGATCCTTGCTATAGCAGAGCTCTTGGGATGAGTGTTTAAGAAGGCACCTACATTTTAATGGAATGAATTGTCAGAGCTAGGCCAGCTGAGCCACATGCCTGAGAACTAAGCACAGAAAATCTGCCCAGAGGAACACAGAGAGAATCCACAGGGGGTGGTTCAACACAGTTCCCCATGTATGTCCACCTAACAGCTAACAGAGCTGTTCCTGGAGAAATGGCCACAACACAGAGCCTGATTCAGTTGATGAAAGGAAGGGTATTTCTCTAATACTATTTTATTGGATTTACTTGAAATTGAGCCTAAAAATCCAAACTTGATACTGACAACAGAGCACATAATGGCCCTTAGACTTCTTATTTATAAAATAAGTGTGAATTTCCCACTGAATCACTTCTTAAAGTTGGGGATAGCTCCTAAGGATGACCCCAAATCAGGAAATCCACATCTTTGGCTTGGCCAAGCAGAAAATCAACAAAGAGCCCACCTTTTCCTTCCCATGTGCCTGAGCTAAGTGCAGAGTGTCTGCACAGAGAACAGCCTCTTTTCTTCATCTCCATGCACCTCAGACACTCACTTGATCCACAGGGTGTGGAAAGGTGGTGAGGGATGAGCTACATGTTTGGGGTGGGACATCCTGGTTTCCCCATCAGTACCTGCACAGTGTTGAGCATGTTCCTGAGCCAGGATGTCCTCCTCAAGCAACAGTGAATATTCATCACTGTATTCATTTTCTATGCTGTTACCTGCTACAGAAACAAATGATCCCAACACAGCAGCTTCAAACAACACAGATGCATGATTTTATAGTTCTATACATCAGAAGTCTGGTACAGGTCCCATCAGTCTAAAATCAAGGTGTCAGCAGGACTGTGGTCCTTTCCAGAGGCTCCAGAGGGTGTATCCTTGCTTATTTGGATTTTTGGCAAAATTCAGTCCTTTGGATGTTATGGAACCGAGGTCCCATTTCCGTGCTGCCTGTCAGCTGAGAGTTGTTTCTACTTTCATTCTTTGGCTTGTGGCCTCTTTCTCCATTTCCAAAGCCAGCAACAGCCTTATGAAGCTGTCAGAGTCACTCGTGCTGAAAGAAATGGGCCAAGGGAATGCCAAGGGTCCTCTGGTCTTTGTCATCAGAACCTTGCCTGATCCAGGGATGTGTTCTGTGCTTCTGGAAGTAGGCTGGGGCAGACAAAAGCCCACTAAGAACTGATCAACCATGAAGTATGACATGTCTTGAGGGGTGGTGTGTCTACCTGGGCCAGGCCCATATCCTCCCAAGCTCCTAAGGAAAGCCCCCCAAAATATTACAAGTGGAAATTCCATTCCTGCATGACGCTGCAAAGGTACCCAAATTTTAACTGTACATCCATGAACATTAGTGGGCTGAAAATGTTAACCACCACTGGATTTTGAAGATAGCCTAATTTCAAAGGGAACTTATTCCCAAATAGCACTGGTTTTTACTGAAACCACAGGAAGCTAATATCTTGTCTCCAAGTCCAATAACAATCCAGGCTTAGTTATCTTCCAGTCTGGGATCTCAGGGCACTTCCACATCTGAAAGCAGAAGAAGAAGTCAGTTCAACCACTGACTCCTTGTTCTCCTGACATGAACAGCCAGGAGCATTTTGTTGATCCACTTACTTGTTTACAACCATTTATTGAGCTAGGGCTGTAAACTAGGCACTGCTGATGAAGTTAGTTAAGAGGTACCGAGGCTGGTATATTAATATCTTAAGATATTAAGAAGAGATGGCAACAATATACAAAAGAACCATACAAAAAAGATCATCATGACCCAGATAACCACGATGGTGTGACCACTCAGCTAGAGCCAAATATCCTGGAATTTGATGTCAAGTGGGCCTTAGGAAGCATCACTACGAACAAAGCTAGTGGAGGTGATGAAATTCCAGTTGAGCTATTTCAAATCCTGAAAGATGATGCTGTGAAAGTGCTGCACTCAATATGCCAGCAAATTTGGAAAACTCGGCAGTGGCCACAGGACTGGAAACAGTCAGTTTTCATTCCAATCCCAAAGAAAGGCAATGCCAAAGAATGTTCAAACTACTGCACAATTGAACTTATCTCACATTCTAGTAAAGTCATGCTCAAAATTCTCCAAGCCAGGCTTCAGCAGTACGTGAACCGTGAACTTCCAGGTGTTCAAGCAGGTTTTAGAAAAGGCAGAGGCACCAGAGATCAAATTGCCAACATCTGCTGGATCATCAAAAATGCAAGAGAGTTCCAGAAAAACATCTATTTCTGTTTTATTGACTACATCAAAGCCTTTGACTATAGATCACAAAAAACTGTGAAAAATTCTTCAAGAGATGAGAATACCAGGCCACCTGATCTGCCTCCTGGGAAATCTGTATGCAGGTCAAGAAGCAAGTTAGAATTGGGCATGGAACAATAGACTGGTTCCAAATCGGGAAAGGAATACGTCAAGGCTGTGTATTATTACTCTGCTTATTTAACTTATATGCAGAGTACATCATGTGAAATGCTGGGCTGGATGAAGCACAAGCTGGAATCAAGATTGCTGGAAGAAATATCAATAACCTCAGATATGCAGATGACACCACCCTTATGGCAGAAAGTGAAGAGGAACTAAAAAGTCTCTTGATGAAAGTGAAAGACAGTGAAAAAGTTGGCCTAAAACTTAACACTCAGAAAACTAAGATCATGGCATCCTGTCCCATCACTTCATGGCAAATAGATGGCAAAACAAGGGAAACAGTGAGAGACTTAATTTGAGGGGGTTTTAAAATCACTGCAGATGGTGACTGCAGCCATGAAATCAAGGACACTTACTCCTTGCAAGGAAAGTTATGACCAAACTAGACAGCATATTGAAAAGCAGAGACATTACTTTGCCATCAAAGGTCCATCTAGTTAAAGCTATGGTTTTTACAATAGTCATGTATGGATGTGAGAGTTGGACTATAAAGAAAGCTGAGTGCCAAAGAATTGGTGCTTTTGAACTGTGGTGTTGGAGAAGACTCTTGAGAGTCCCTTGGACTGCAAGGAGATCAAACCAGTCCATCCTAAAGGAAATCAGTCCTGAATATTCATTGGAGGGACTGATGCTGAAGCTGAAACTCCAATATTTTAGTCATCTGATGAGAAGAACTGACTCATTTGAAAAGACCCTGATGCTGGGAAAGATTGAAGATAGGAGAAGAAGGGGACAACAGAGGATGAGATGATTGAATAGCATCACTGACTCGATGGACATGAGTTTGAGCAAACTTCGGGTGTTGATGGAAGCCTGGTGTGCTGCAGTCCATGGGGTCACAAAGAGTCGGACACAACTGAGCGACTGAACAGAACTGAACTGAACTGAGGCTGGTATAACAAGCCACACTAGGCTGCATTTTGGAGGCATGGGGGCAAGAAGGAGCTATGAAATTGACCAGCCACATGGAACATCTGTATTCTCCACCCAGAGCAAAAACAAGGCAACCAACAGTTTGGTTTTCATCTTGAAACAATAAAAATGCATTATTCGTTCTAAGTTTTTGAAATTGCAAATTCTTGCAACTGAATTTTAGCATTATCTAATTTCATCAAATGAAGCATTTGAATTACCAAATTTCACAAACTTACATCTGATTTTCAATTTCCTTAGTAAATTTTCCATTAAAAAGCAATGGAGCACAAACATAATTCCCACTGAAAGGCCAAGGAAAGCATTAGGAGAAAAATAGTTATCAAAAAAAAGTCCACATTTTCTTGCAGATTCAGTAAACTAATTTTAAAATTTAGGACAGATTGCTATCTTTTGGCAAAGGTTTTCGCCATTGAGTATCCATGAAAATTTACACGTGTCCATTATTCTGGAGGTAAGGAAACATGTTTTCACACATGTAAGTTTGCACTATAGGGAAAAGATCCTGTGCTAAAATAAGGTGGTATGGAATGTTTGCCATTCAAAATCAACCTCCCTCTGATCTCCCACTGTGTCTGCAGTTAAGGCGAATTTTTACTTTCATTTTTTTTGCACTCAGTGCCTTTGTCAACACAGATTCCATTCTGCATTGTGCTTTCCCCTCCATCAGGGCTGGTCTCTTGAAAGTGCCTCCTTTACCTTTCAGAGTTAGGCAGTACTCCATTCAAAAATGCCTCTTCTCCACCCACCAAGCTATGTTTGTCTAACAGATGGGACCTTAGGAAGGGCAACTGAATACATGATAGATAGATAGATAGATAGACCGATAGATAGACAGATATCAACAGATGATAGAGTCTCAGTGATACCTTTTCCAGCCCAAAGACTGGGTCACTCTTAACTGATGGTCAAAATATCAGCCTTCTTGGTTCCATTGCCCCAAACAGGTAATTCCATGAATAAAGCTATGTACTTCCCAAGGTCTAAACTGTTGAGTGCTTTCTATGGCCATTATGTTAAATATTCAAAGTTTTTAAATGACATGGGGAAACGATTTTGGTGTAATGTTAAAAGTTGAAGACAGGAAAAAAGTTAGATGAAATAGAGATAGTGTTATAGTTACAGTGCTTACATGCTCAATTGTTCAGTCGTGTCTTATCCTTTGTGACCCTATGGACTGTAAACCACTGGGATCCTCTCCATGGGATTCTCCAAGCAATACTGAAGTGGGTTGCCATTTTCACCTCCAGGGGAGACTTCTGACCCAGGGATCGAATTTGCATGTCCCGAGTCCAGGCAGATTCTTTACTCCTGAGCCATCTAGGTACAGATGCTGTCCCTAATCCAGAGTGAAACTTGTAAATTGTAAGGAAGTTCATATCCTTTTTGGCATTGAGAAGAGCTCAATGACAGAACAGTATTTATGTAGGATAATATCTGGGCCCTTGACCCCTGACCTCTTTGCTCCCCCTCCCCCCAGCTTCCTCCACTGTCCTGAGCCACTCCCCTCCCTGGTGCCATTCCCCTTGGATGCCTACTGGACTTTCCCTCACCTACCAGGTGAGGCCCATCTGAACACAGTAGGAAACTACAGCCCATCCAGGCCCAGATCCCAGATTCTATGCCAGCTCTGCTCTGCTCTGTGCAGCCCCCTCCAACCTACTGCGTCATTTAGTTGCTCTTTATATTATTGCCTTTCTCTCCCCAAAGAGCTACGTGCCAGAAGGTAGCAATCTATTGCTACCGTCTTGCTCACTGGTTGTGTCTGATCACCTAGAACAAAGCCTGATGGCAGTAATACACATGAATGTGCACCTGATGGCAATAATAAACTCACAAAAATGCACCTGAGAAGTGAAATGCTGCATGGAAGTTGTTTTTACCAGGCTGTTGGGTTGACCATTGGTTTTTCTTCTTTACATACCACTTGGCTTTATTTCCAAGGTATATATCATATACAACTTCCATTTGCTCATTTAAAAAATGGGATAATTGTCTTCTTACCTTTATTAAACAAATATTTTTGAATACTCATTATTCTGCTTTCAAAGTATAAAGAGTGATGAAATGATATCATTTTTCTTAATGGTAATAAGTGCAGATCACACGTTTAAGATACACAGTTTTTAGATAGTGATAAGTAAGGGCATATCCTTTGACTCTTGGGAGGTAGTCTTGTTGAAACAACTTTAGAGAAGGGTTAGGTAGGGGAAGAGGAAGTTTCACATTAAGACTTGAAAGGAATTGTGTCCCAAGCAGAGTAAGTAACAAGGATGACAAAAGAACCGAAAGGAAGGCTGTTGTGACGGGGACTTCACTGACTCATTGTTCTGAATGTATTTTCCTCTTCCTTCAGGAAATATGCACACCCCCGTCCGACAGTTCTGCATCCAGTTTCAATGTGGGAAGATTTTTTCTGCACTCCCAAGCAATGCGCCAGCACCAGCTGGTGTCCTACAATTAATCAGTTCTCACGCTGTTTGCCTGAAGATAGCTCTAGATTCCAAAAGTTGAAAGTTCAGTCCTGCAACCGCCCACCCCTTTCGGAAGCAAATTATAAGTCCAAGTGCCTCTGAGTGAGTAATCATAGATCCAGATTCCCACGACCCCCTTTCTGTATCTGATTAATTTGTAGAGCAGCTTACAGAATTTAGTGAAAAATTTTACTCATAGATCATCAGTTTATGACAAAAGGAAATAATTTGGGAATAGCCAAATGGAAGAGATGCACAGAACAAGGTATGGGGAAAGAGGGCAGAGCTTCCATTCCCTCTCTAGGCACCCCACTCTTCCCAAATCTCCACATGTTCACCAACTCACGAGTCCTTCAAACCCGTCCTTTTGCGTTTTTACAGAGGCTTCATTACACAGACATGATTGACCGACTCACTGGCAGTTGGCAATTGAACTCAATGTCCAGCCCCTGTCCCCTCCCTGAAGGCTGAGAGTGGGACTGAAAGTTCCAATCCTCTAATCCTATGTTTGGTTCCCACAGGCAACCAGCCTCCATCCTTAGTTACCTACAGGCTTTCCAAAAGTTATGTCATTTAACATAACAAAGGACATCTAGATCTTTTTAGCACTTGGGAAATTCCAAAGGTTTTAGGACATCTGTGCCAGAAACCGAGATGAAGACCAAATGGATATTTCCTATTATAAATCACATTATCACATTACACATTGGTGTGTTGTTTGCAGGCCCTGGTGAGATGAGACTTCCATGCCCCATGGATGGTGGGTGATGACTTTCCCCCTGGAACAGTCAATGAAAGCACCATCTGCATGCAAGCAGAAAATTACAGAGCCACTGCATGCTTTAACCAGATTTCCTAGGTGGCCCTAATGCTAAAGAACTCGCCTGTCAATGCAAGAGATGTAAGAGACACAGGTTTGATCCCTGGGTTGTAAAGATCCCCTGGAGGAGAGCATGGCAACCCACTCTAGTACTCTTGTCTGGAGAATCTCATGAACAGAGGAACCTGGTGGGCTACAGTCCATGGGATCACAAAGAGTCAGAAACAACTGAAGCCACTTAGCACACACGCACGCTTTAACCATTCTGTCCTCCCGCAGGTAGAAAATGTGTCCCAGGTAGGCGTGCCCTTTGGCATGAATCCTGGAAGGGCAAAAGGTACATTCAGCAGAGATGTGGCAACTTTGCAAAACTGGCTAATGGGAACTTAGAAGATTGGAGTTTAATGAAACTTTGAAAACTGTCCAGGTCTACAAACAAAAGTTCTCATTGAGAATTCCAAATGCATGCAAGTCTTAGTCTTTGATAAATTGAGAGGCTCCTTTTCCACATGCCCTTGAGAATGTGTGCCCTTGCTTGGCTTCTCTCATGCTGACTCCAGGTTTGGTCTGCACACTGCCTTGGCTAACGGATTATAAACACACACCAACCCAGCAAAGGCTTTGAGGACCTTGGACTTTGGGGGTCACCTCCTCTCTTGCTGGTTTTTTGGAGTCAGCCTCCATAAGAAGCCCAGATCAGCCTTGGACATCCCTAGCCCAGCAGGTAGCCAGCACCAACCTCTAGACCCAGGACAGAGGTCATCTTAATCTAGGCAGCCCGGGTCAAAACTCTAGGTCAGTCTGTCTAGGAGAACTTTTTGCACTGGTGGAAATGTTCTGTTATTGTGCTCTTTTGCCATGGCCTTGTGTAGCTAGTTTGGCTGAGGATCTGATATTTTCTTTTTTAAACTAATTCAAATTTAAATTTTAAGAGCCACATGTGGCCAGTGGCCCCTGTACCAGATGACTGTAGCTGTCAAGTGACCCCAGGCAAGACCAGCAAAGAAACACAGGGCTGAGCACAGCCCACATTCCTGACCTGCCCAACAGAGTGGTGCTGATGTTTTAAGCCACTAAATCTCTGGAGTTGCTTATTACCTATTAATTGATAACTGATCCACTGTCCCAAAGTACATAAATAAAAATCTTAACTCCTTGCCTCCAAATCAGAGGCAAACTTATGTCTGGAAATCATCTTATTTCAATATTAAAATCTCCATTTTTAGATTTCACTTTGAAATCTTATAAATTCCTACCTAAGGAAATTTATTCTCCATTCTCCTGAAATGTCACATGCTTTCCTGAAAGCACCCATTCTTGGGCCAAACAAAATACTTTTTTTATCCAGAAACCAGCAATGCAACCTAGACTAGAAATTCCGATCGGCACTTATTAAGAATAAACCCAGACAGTGTAGTCAGAGGCCCAAACCCATCTCTAGGAGCTTTGAGTTTCAAGTTACCATCCTGGAGCTAAGAACACAAATGAAAAGGAAGTGAACACAGCTGTGAAACAAGATCACAAACAAGATAAACAGCTAAACATACAATTCAAGTTGAGGGCCACCCAGAAGCTTCCCTCAAAAAGAGTAACTGAGTGACTTGGCTATGATCTCAGCTCTGCCCTCCTGGCTCCCAGCAAGGCTGCACTTGATGGTAACCAGGAGACCCTTTCAATGTGGAACATGTTCCTCCATAGAATACTCTGTGGGCATCATCCAGCAAATGGCAGGAAGTTCTTGCAGGCATCCTTAGGAAGGACAGTGCAGGGCATTTATCTGAATACTCTCCTTCCCATCCCCCACCCACCTTTGTGAGTGAACAACGTCAGGGCCAACATCCACAGAAACTGGAAATGCCTAGGCCTTCGGGTGGGGTAACCTGCACTGAGCCTCAGTTTCTTCATTCATAAAATGGGATGAAGACCTGTGCTGAGTTCATCCTCAGGTTGGCCTTTGGTCTGAAAAGGGAAAATGAACAAAATCTTGAAAAGCAGTGAAACCATAAAGGGAAAAGAAGGGCATTTCTAGCTCAACTGTCTGTGCTAATTTAGAATGGTCTCAGGTATCCACTATTTGTGTTGCAAATATATAGCTTGCATTTGCTAATTATGCTATTCATCCGTTTTCAAAAATAAAGTAACAACAACCCATCAATCATACTCCTTGATATTTACCCAAGAAAGTGAAAAGCCTGTGTCCACACGAAAACCTGCACATAAATGCTTCGAGCAGCTTTATTTACAACTGGCAAAACTCAAAGCACAAAGTGCTTTGAATATGTAAACTGTGGTACATCCAGGAAATGGAATATTACTTAGTGTTAAAAAGATGTGAGCTATCAATCCATGAAAAGACTTGGAGGAAGCTTAAATACATATTACTAAGTAAAAGAAGCCAATCTGAAAAGGCTATATACCTGATAATTCCAACCATTTGGCATTGCAGAAAAAAGCAAAACTATGGAGACAGTAGAAAACTCAGAGATTGCTAGAGATAGAAGAGTGGGATAAGTAGGCAGAACACAGACGATTTTAAGGCAGCAAAATTATTCTGTATGATACTATTGTGATGGATCTCATGAAAGTGAAGAGGAACTAACAAGCCTCTTGATGAAGGTGAAAGAGGAGAGTGAAACAGCTGGCTTGAAACTCAACATACGAAAAACTAAGATCATGGCATCTAGTCCCATCACTTCATAGCAAATAGAAGGGGAAAAAGTGGAAAGGGTGGCAGATTTTATTTTCTTGGGCTCCAAAATCGCTGCAGATGGTGATTGCAACCACAAAACTAAAAGATGCTTGGTTCTTGAAAGAAACACCATGACAAACCTAGACAATGTATTAAAAAACAGAGACATCACTTTGCTGACAAAGGTCTGTAGAGTCAAAGCATTGGTTTTTCCAGTAGTTATGTACAGATGTGAGAGTTGAACCATAAAGAAGGCTGAGTGCCAAAGAATTGATGCTTTCAGACTGTGGTGTTGGAGAAGACTCTTGAGAGTCCCTTGAACAGCAAGGAGATCAAACCAGTCAATCCTAAAGGAAATCAATTCTGAATATTCGTTGGAAGAACTGATGTTGAAGTTGAAACTCCAATACGTTAGAAACCTGATGCAAAGAGCCAATGCATTAGAAAAGACCCTGATGCTGGGAAAGATTGAGGGCAGAAGGAGAAGGGGACAACAGAGGACAAGATGGTTGGATGGCATCACCAACTCAATGAGCATGAGTTTGAGCAAAGTCCAGAAAACAGGGAGGAATAGGTAAGCCTGGTGTGCTGCAGTCCATGGGTTCACAAAGAGTCGGACAGGAATTAGTGATTGAACAACAAAAATGGTGACAGATACAATATCATTATACAGTAGAATGAACAATGCCAAGAATGAGCCCTAATGGAAACTATGAGCTTTGGGTGATGATGATGTGTCAGTGTAGGTTCATGGATTATTAACAAGTGTCCTCTCTGGTGGATGTTGAGAGTGAGGAAAGCTCCGCATGGACCCGGGGGTGTATGGGAAATCTCTGTACTTACTACTCAATTTTGCTGTGATCCTAGAATTGCCCTAAAAGTGTGAAGTCCTAAAGGTAAAAATTGAAGTTTAATCATAATAAATAAACACAGTAGCACAGAAATAAGCTATGTACTTATATCACCTATAGTTTTCGCTCTGAATTTGACAATGAATGTTTTCCTGAGGCACAAAGGAAAAAAACACTCCCCAGTTCTCTACCCTTAGTCTCCCCTCATCCCCAGAACTTATGTCCCCATGTCCAAGCATCAGTCTCAGGGTAACACCTGAGGCAGAAGCCTGACCTCCCCGCACATCAAGGCACTTTGAACAACACAAGACATAGCCTGGAGCTAACCAGCAAACCACACGCGTGGGCCATCCCACTGGTTCACAGGATAGCATGGAAACCCCATGCCAGGGATTGTGTGTCAGAGCACAAGCATGTGTGTACACGAAACCCCAGCTCCACACATCCTCGGGGAAAGGCAGCACCTCTCAGGAAGCCCCTTGTTCCCCCCTACACAACAACACCAGCGAAAGACCCTGAGCAGGAAGGGGAACAGGCCCGTCATTCAGCTCTCCTCTGACCTCATTCCTTCACCCACAAGTGACGGAAGAATAGTCTGGGTTCCTTAGTTGTTTCTGATTCCTCAAAAGATAACATTAAGACACCTGAGTTTTATAACTGCTAAGAGTCAGACACGACTGAGCGACTTCACTTTCACTTTTCACTGTCATGCATTGGAGAAGGAAATGGCAACCCACTCCAGTGTTCTTGCCTGGAGAATCCCACGCACGGGGAAGCCTGGTGGGCTGCCGTCTATGGGGTTGCACAGAGTCAGACACAACTGAAGCGACTTAGCAGCAGCAGCAGCTAGGGGCTCTGAGAACCAGACACGAGGCCCACTCATCTTCCTCCTGCCCAGGGTTCTCCCCTCACTATGGTGTCCCTTCCTTGCCAAACATATTGGAACTCTTTTTTCCCGTCTTTGAACTCACTCATGCAAGAGGACAAGGTTTCCTGCAGCAGGAATTGAGGGAGGAAGTGACAAAAAGGCATTTCCCCAAATCCACATCAGCCAGGAAGAGCAGCACCAGGTACTCTTTTGGGGCTGCTGACCACGTGGCTGCAGCAGTATGCAGTGAGGCCAGTGATGCTGCTTGCCCGCATTGGGAACTTTTCTCCACCAGGCAGCCCTCCTGTGGCACTGCCAGCTGCAGCCCTGACCTAGGAGTGTGCTCTCTTCACCCCCTTCCCTCCCCTAATGTGTGTGGCTTTGATTGGTCCTACTGACCACACCTTGCTTCCCCAAACCCTCCTTTTCAAAACATTTCCCTCCAGACTCACTAGGACAGATCCCTTGTTGCCCCGTTGCTGGACACGTGTTATTATTGTTCAGTTGCTAAGCTGTGTCTGACTTTTTGTGACCCCATGAACTGCAGCACACCAGCCTTCCATGTCCTTCACTCTTGTAAAGAGTGAGTTTGCTCAAATTCATGTCCATTGAGACAGTGATGCTATCTAACAATCTCATCCTCTGCCACCCCCTTCTTATTTTGCCCTCAATCTTTCCCAGTATCAGGGTCTTTTCCAATGACTCTTCGCATCAGGTGGCCAAAGTATTAGAGCTTCAGTTTTAAAATCAGTCCTTCCAATGAATATTTAGAGTTGATTTCCTTTATGATTGACTGGTTTGATCTCTGTTGTCCAAGGGACTCTCAAGAGTCTCCAGCACCATAATTCAAAAGCATCAATTCTTTGGCGCTCAGCCTTCTTTATAGTCCAACTCTTACATCCATACACGACAGTAGGAAAAACCATAGCCTTAACTATTCAGACCTTTGTTGGCAAAGTGATGTCTCTGCTTTTTAATATGCTGAGTTTGTCAAAGCTTTTGTTGGACATGTGAACTCACCCAATTCAATCCTTACACCCTTTTCATTTACTCTCAGCATGCTCTTCCTGGCCAAGCTCATCCAGATCCACAGCTTTAATTGCCATCTGTTAATGGTTTTTCCCATGGTCATGTATGGATGTGAGAGTTGGACTGTGAAGAAAGCTGATCGCCGAAGAATTGGTGCTTTTGAACTGTGGTGTTGGAGAAGACTCTTGAGAGTCCCTTGGACTGCAAGGAGATCCAACCAGTCCATTCTAAAGGAGATCAGTCCTGGGTGTTCATTGGAAGGACTGATGCTAAAGCTGAAACTGCAATACTTTGGCCACCTCATGCGACGAGTTGACTCACTGGAAAAGACTCTGATGCTGGGAAAGGTTGGGGGCAGGAGGAGAAGGGGACAACAGAGAATGAGATGGCTGGATGGCATCACCGACTCTGTGGACATGAGTTTGAGTGAACTCCGGGAGTTGGTGATGGACAGGGAGGCCTGGCGTGCTGTGATTCATGGGGTCATGGAGAGTCGGACACGACTGAGCGACTGAACTGAACTGAACTGAACTGAATGACCCACAAATCCCAATACACCTGTATCCTAAGGCACCCACCTTGGGGTCCTCTTCCCTCAAATGTTTGGCAAGCCTGGCACATCTACCATAGCGCTAGCCTGTGCCTGCTACCCCTGGTCTTCCAGCTCTCAGCCTTTCTCCTTGGAAAATACTCCACAGTATTTTGGAAAATACATCACTGATCCCTTTCTCCCCTCTCTACAGAGATCCAACCTGTTCCCTTGTTACTATGCCTGCAAACCCAAGCCTACCTTCTTCGGTCCACTCATCCCCTCCTTTGGAGGCTCCCTCTGGGTCTCCATTCTCCCTATCAAGATTACTACTGCCACCTAGGTTTACTTCTCTTGATGATCCTACCTCCATTCAGCTCTGAAGGAATACTCAGTAATCTTCCTGACTTACACAC
Organism: Moschus berezovskii; assembly: GCF_049115385.1. Taxonomy (NCBI): domain Eukaryota; kingdom Metazoa; phylum Chordata; class Mammalia; order Artiodactyla; family Moschidae; genus Moschus; species Moschus berezovskii. The sequence continues at coordinate 85,483,174 of NC_142462.1, forward strand.
CAGGTCAAAGCACAGACACCTGTATAAACAAGGTTCAAGGTCCTTCTAAGTGAGAGAGGTGACCTGACTTGCCTCTCCCCTTCCTGTACTCTGCCCTCATGGAATGACTTGCTGTCCTCTCCTACCTACTGCCTCCTTGCCTGAGATGTCTTCCACAGACCCCATTTCACATCTTTTCAAGATCCTACAGATCCTACCTCCTCAAGAAGCTTTAGGCTATAACTGCATGTGGCAAGTGACATGACTATCAGATTCTAGTAGCGGAAGGATTTCAGACTTTATAACAACACTCAAAGTCCCTTCAAAATGTTAATACAGCTTCTTGAAAATGGGCTAAAATTACACTTAGGAAAAACAACAAACTCCAGAGATGCCTTGATGTACTTTCAGAAGTAAAAGACACAGACGATGATTGGGGGTGGAGGGGTGGCGCACGGCAGGGTAGGAGGGCATCAAACCCAGGTCTTCTGCATTGTAGGTAGATTCTTTACCACATGACCACCAGGGAAGCTCCCTTTTCATATATGTCACAGGTTGAATGTAATATTGTTGAATGGTACACCACAATCTCCTTGGGAATATTTCCTCATGGAGTGTTTCTCATCTTGCTCAGTTCTCTAGGGAGATAGAAAAATGAGACAACATTATTCAATAAACATAAGACACTACTATTTCACAATCTTATAGCTGTTGACTGTCAGCATTTGTACTTTTGTGATGTCATACAGATTTTCATTGCCTTTTAGAATAGCTGCTTCTTAGTTATAGGCAGCTTTTCTCAATGCTTTTTCATAGGACCTTACTATGCTATCACATGGCTCTCCTTCCGACTGCCCTTGGCATTGAAGGGTTGTACCCACAACACGGTGGGAGACTCTAGCCAGCATAAGCCCCCCTACACCTGCCAAAGACACATCAAGACATCGAGATCCAGGGAAGTGGCATTCATTCAGTTCAGTTCAGTTCAGTCACTCAGTCATGTCCAACTCTTTGCAAGCCCATGGACTGCAGCACGCCAGCCCTCCCTGTCCATCACCAGCTCCCGGAGTTCACTCTAACTCATGTCCACTGAGTCAGTGATGCCATCCAACCATCTCATCCTCTGTCGTCCACTTCTCCTCCTGCTTTCAATCTTTCCCAGCATCGGGGTCTTTTCAAATGAGTCAGTTCTTCACATCAGGTGACCAAAGTATTGGAGTTTCAGCTTCAGCATCAGTCCCTCCAATGAAAATTCAGGACTGATTTCCTTTAGGATGGACTGGTTGGATCTCCTTGCAGTCCAAGAGACTCTCAAGAGTCTTCTCCAACACCAGAGTTCAAAAGCATCAATTCTTCAGCGCTCAGCTTTCTTAATAGTCCAACTCTCACATCCATACACGACTACTGGAAAAACTGTAGCTTTGACTAGACGGACCTTTGTTGGCAAAGTAATGTCTCTGCTTTTCAATATGCTATCTAGGTTGATCATAACTTTCCTTCCAAGGAGCAAGTGTCTTTTTATTTCATGGCTGCAGTCACCATCTGCAGTGATTTTAGAGCCCCCCAAAAATGAAGTCTCTCCCTGTTTTCATTGTTTTCCCATCTATTTGCCATGAAGTGATGGGACCGGATACCATGATCTTAGTTTTCTGAATGTTGAGCTTTAAGCCAATTTTTTCTCTCTCCTCTTTCACTTTCATCAAGAGGCTCTTTAGTGCTTTCTGCCATAAGGGTGGTATCATCTGCATATCTGAAGTTATTGATATTTCTCCCAACAATCTTGATTCCAGCTTGTGCTTCATCCAGCCCAGCATTTCTCATGATGTACTCTGCATAGAAGTTAAATAAGCAGGGTGACAATATACAGCATTGACGTACTACTTTCCCTATTTGGAACCAGTCTGTTGTTCCATGTCCAGTTCTAACTGTTGCTTCCTGACCTGCATACAGATTTCTCAGGAGGCAGTTCAGGTGGTCTGGTACTCCCATCTCTTTAAGAATTTCATTAGTGGCATTCATTGGCTCCCTCAAGTACACAGGTATCCTCCTAGCTTATTTTACTCCATCCATAGCTCCTCCTTCTTGTGCACAAACATATTCTCTTTTCTGCTTTTATCTCTAAAAAATAAAAAATGTCTTCTTCTACATCTTGTTTCACTTGACAAGGCACAGATACACATATCTCCAATACTGGTAAGTAATGGGACTATCCATTAGCTGCTGGGGAGCAAACTTGTTGGGACAGCTTTAAACAGAAGCATCTGGGAAAGAGGAAGTCAGAACAGTAAAACCAGAAGGAATCATGTTCCAAGCAGAGAAAATGACGTGGACTACAAAAAATACAAAAGCCAGGCTGATGTGACAGGAACTTCACTCCTTGTGAGGCCCTTTGGTAGATGGATTTATTGTTCTGAGAGCTTTTCCTCTCTCTGTGAGAAGCCTACATGTTTCTGCCCCTGGTGTGTTGCTTGAAGGGCCCCCATGGGAGGAGATTTCCCAATTGGACATTTCTCTGGCCAAAGCAATCCAGTTTTCTTTCCAGACCCAGGCTTCCTTCCTCAATGAGCAGAATATTTATTTACTGCATAATTCTCTACTTATTGGGAGACAAATAACAAAATAAATCCTGTAGTGTTAATAATACAGTCTTTCAGAAACTGTCCTCTCCATTCTTAAAGGGTCTTGTGGTACATATTTGCTATGAAGCTGGAAGAAATTAACATTCCTTCAGACCCCGAAAGTGGAGACAGCAACCACGCTGTGTGGGAGACCTACCTTTACAGTCTGAGCGGACTTCTCACAGCCCTGAAGAAATAGGACAATGTTTGATCAGAGCCCTGCAGACAGTTGCAGTGCAACTCTGCTCTGGGATGCTCCTCTGCCCTTCCTGTTGGCTGTCTCTCTACCTCAGCCTCAAGGCTGGCTCACGAACCAAGTGTATACCTGTTTTATAAATCCAACCATCTACACCAGACACCCCCTTATAAAGGGCACACAGCACTTTCAGATGGTGGGGGCTAGATTTGGGCTAGATTTTGGCACCCCCTAGAGCTGTGCAGAGCACAATGTAGCCAAGCCAATGGTTCTGAATAAGCATCATGATGGTGGCTCACTGCCCACCTTGGAATGGCTCTTCCATCTGAAAAGGGTTAGATTAGATGCCCTCAGGGTCTCTTTCACCTCCAAGAGACAGCACTTGCATGATCTCTAATCATATGAAACCCAGCACATCACCATGACTCACTATTCACCTTCTGAGGAGGATTCTGACGACATGTAGAATCCACGGCAGGTGTTCTTGATCTCTGGGAGGAACCTTGATCCTCCCAGCAAAGCTAAGCTGTGAGCAGTGATAGCTTCTCTAATTTGCTCAGATAGTATATCTCTCCTGGAATTTGTCCCTGAAGAGGTGCACAGAAAAAAGCAGTGACAGCCCAAGCACCTGCCAGCTGAGCCTGTGGGTAACACACGGATGGCTCAGGGCAGTAGGTAATAGCTGTGTCACAGCTCATCGAGGCCAGGATAGAACTCACAAGTTCCAACAACAGAGCTATGAAAATTAGAAAATACCTCCAGCTCATAGATTAGTTCTCCTCTACTCTCCGTGTATCATGGAATGCAGGAAGTTAAAACATTGATTGCAACCACCAAATAACAGCACTGAAAAAGAAGACCCCATCAAGCTGGCTAAAATCAAACACTGCAGTATGCAGTGCTTTCTGTATTTCAGCTCAACATCAGCAAGAGCTGCCCAGATAGCTTTCAAACCCAAGCTTCTCCTCTAGGGTAGACAGTGGAAAACTGCAGGCTGGAGTAGACTACAATAATTAGAAATGTAATCCCTCCATTTACTGTGACACAGGTTATTAAGGATCTCAACACGTCACCTTTTTAAAAGCATCAGTTCAGTTCAGTTCAGTTCAGTCGCTCAGTCGTGTCCGACTCTCCGCGACCCCATGAATCACAGCACGCCAGGCCTCCCTGTCCATCACCAACTCCTGGAGTACACTCAAACTCATGTCCACAGAGTCGGTGATGCCATCCAGCCATCTCATTCTCCGTCGTCCCCTTCTCCTCCCTCCCCCAACCTTTCCCAGCATCAGAGTCTTTTCCAGTGAGTCAGCTCGTCGCATGAGGTGGCCAAAGTATTGCAGTTTCAGCTTTAGCATCAGTCCCTCCAATGAACATCCAGGATTGATCTCCTTTAGAATGGACTGGTTGGATCTCCTTGCAGTATAAGGGACTCTCAAGAGTCTTCTCCAACACCACAGTTCAAAAGCATCGATTCTTCAGCGATCAGCCTTCTTCACAGTCCGACTCTCACATCCATACATGACCACGGGAAAAACCATTGCCTTGACTAGACGGACCTTGGTTTAAAAGCATAGCCAAATAATAAATCACAATGCAGGAAAAATTTCTGTTTGCTTGTGAAATAGCTTTTCTTAAGCCAAGACTTTGCTTATGAAGTGATTCTGAGTAAAACCTCCTCCAAATGAAACTTCAGATAGAATAAGAATTTTTGCAGAAATTCTCTTATTGAGTCAGGAGTTAATGGAGGAAAAAAAACTGTATTGCTTTCAGTGGAGATGATACAAATGCATACGTGGTGGACAGAAGATGCAGTGTTCATTCAAAGTCAAAGTAAGGCCTAAACAATTCCAAGGAAGATGAGGACTGTGCTTCCCAGACTCTGCTTCAGTTGAGTTCAGTTCAGTCCCTCAGTCATGTCCGACTCCTTGCGACTGCTCAAACACCAGATTTTTTTCTGTTGATGTCAGTATCATGGAATGGTTCTCTAACTTCAGCATTTATAAGGTTCAAACTGGGCAATTAAAGAACTTGGGTGATTTTGTTGGCATTTAGTGTTAGTTTCACTCACATTTAAAAACCACTCGGCTCTCTTTAATAAATACCCTTGAGAGAATCTTCATTTTATTTGAAGCAATGAATTAATCCTTTAATTCTGAATAAAAGTACCAAAATTCATGTTCACTTTTTAAACAATTCATTGAGTGAAGTCTTCCTGTTTCTTATTTATAGTTTTCAAGTTCTCTCCTCCAATCAGTTCAGTTCATTCGCTCAGTCCTGTCCAACTCTCCGCGACCCCTTGAACCGCAGCATGCCAGGCCTCCCTGTCCATCACCAACTCCCAGAGTCCACCCAAACTCATGTCCACTGAGTCAGTGATGCCATCCAACCATCTCGTCCTCTGTCATCCCATTCTCCTCCTGCCTTCAATCTTTCCCAGCATCAGATTCTTTTCAAATGAGTCAATTCTTCGCATCAGGTGGCCAAAGTACTGGAGTTTCAGCTTCAACATCAGTTCTTCCAGTGAACACCCAGGACTGATCTTTAGGATGGACTGGTTGAATCTCCTTGCAGTCCAAGGGACTCTCAAAAGTCTTCTCCAACACCACAGTTCAAAAGCATCAATTCACCGCTCAACATTCTTTATAGTCCAACTCTCACATTCATGGATGACCACTGGAAAAACCATAGCCTTGACTAGATGGACCTTCATTGACAAAGTAACGTCTCTGCTTTTTAATATGCTGGCTAGGTTGGTCATAACTTTCCTTCCAAGGAGTAAGCGTCTTTTAATTTCATGGCTGCAATCACCATCTGTAGTGATCTTGGAGCCCAGAAAGATAAAGTCTGACACTGTTTCCACTGTTTCCCCATCTATTTGCCATGAAGTGATGGGACCAGATGCATGAGCTTTGTTTTCTGAATGTTGAGCTTTAAGCCAACTTTTTCACTCTCCTCTTTCACTTTCATCAAGAGGCTCTTTAGTTCTTCTTCACTTTCTGCCATAAGGGTGATGTCATCTGCATATCTCAGGTTATTGATATTTCTCCTGGCAATCTTGATTCCAGCTTGTGCTTCTTCCAGCCCAGTGCTTCTCATAATGTACTCTGCATAGAAGTTAAATAAGCAGGGTGACAATATACAGCCTTGACATACTCCTTTTCCTATTTGGAACCAGTCTCCTCCAATAGGATTATGCAAATCAAAGGATAAATAACGTTATTGTACTAAAGGGGACCTGTTAAATGCATTAAAGAAATAATTGAACAAAGAACACATGCCTTTAAGGGCCAAGGCTTTTATTCAAAGTGACAAAATTGCTTATAAACAGAGAAAGAAATTCTGCGTTGAAGTGAATAATTATTACGGTCCTTGTCCTAACTGTATTTCAAATGGTTTCATTCCTTTAAGAATTCTTTTACATAGGTGTTACTAAAAACTCTTAATGCATTGGGGCAAGTCAGAACATCTTGTGCTGTGTTGAAGAGGAGGGAATAAAAATTGACAGTGATGATCTTTCAAGTAAATGTGTATTTGTGTGTATGTGAGAGAGAGAGAACAATATTTTTAAAAGTCATTGAACAACAGATGTTACAGAATCCTGAAAAATGAAAAAGGACTTCTACCAGAGAAGGTGGTATGACGCACCTCCAGAACTCAAATTAGCTAGACAGTTCTCAAAGATGCCAACTAAACTGGGCATCCTGTGCTTTTATTTGCTGAACCAGGCAATTGTACAGTGAACTCAGCACAGATTAGGATTGAAATTGGAGTCTGTGGATTCAGCTCCTAGGCTGGCCTCTCCCAAGCTGGAGGACCCCCCAGCAAAGGTCTTGCCCTTTGTGGTTTTTCTCCTCATTTAAATAAGAGAAAGAACACTCATTTAATAGGGCTATCATGTTGATCAAATGAGAATGCTTGTGAAAACATGGTACAGACAATGAAACTGTATGTAAATGAACATAAATGTGTTAATTCCAAAAGAAAAGTTAGTTGCTTACTCTCCTCCCCTTTTTCTATATGTCTTAAAAGTTGATTATTATCTAACACACTCCTAAAGTTTTTACTTATTTGCCTTATATACTCAGCTCAATCAGTTCAGCTCAGTCTATCAGTCTTGTCCGACTCTTTGCGACCCCATGAACTGCAGCACACCAGACTTCCTTGTCCATCACCAACTCCCAGAGCTTGCTCAAACTCATGTCCATTGAGTCAGTGATGCCATCCATCTCATCCTCTGTCTTCCCCTTTACATCCTGCCTTCAATCTCTCCCAGCATCAGGGTCTTTTTCAATGACTTATGTCATTTAAAAAACAATTTTTTTTAATATTCTATTTCTGACCCACAAAATGTATTCCCCACTGAACCATTTTCATCTTCACCCCCTTATGAAGTGACCTTTAGCATTTGGATCCTCTTCAAGATAGAGGCTGAATCCAGAGTGTGTGAATCCCCTGACCTGACAGCAGTGCTCACTGAGGAAGCTACAACCTCAGGAGTGGACCCTTCTGGCCCCAGACATCTTACCCTACAGCCACTTAGAGGGGACCTATGCTCCTCACCCAGCATCAGGACTGGTGCCAACGCTAAGCACTCTGCATTCCAAGTAGGGCTTCCCCCTCTCTTCAGAGGTGAGATGGGGTCCCAGAAGCTGCCTGCCTGCACTTGCCTGGGATTTTCTCTTCCTCACTTCTGCAAGGCATCCCTCTCCACAAAAGGCTCCAAATTCAGCTGCTGCTCCGGTCCCATGCTGTGGGCCTGCCATGGATTTCACAGGTCGTCCCACTTCCCAGTCCTCCCACATGGTAAGACCCTCTCACTGTCTCTCTGACTCCACCCCGGGCTTCACAGGGGTCTGTTCACACAGCAGCCTAGGGCTGTTCCCCCAGGAGCCTGACCGCTCCTCTTACAAAGCACCTTCTGCAGCTCCAGCCTCAACCCACCCTGGCCCTGTTCATTCCACGCCTGTCACTTCAGTCACCCTGCAGCCCCTCACACTCATCACAATGCTTTCTGGTCTGTCAGTCCAGGACCCTCGGGCCACAGTGCTTTTCAGGTGGCTGACTCCTTCTCTCGCACCGGTCTTGGCTTCTTGTGAGAACCGATGACACCTCTGTCCAGGAGTCAGACCTCACTCCCTCCCCAAAGCACCAGGGCCCCCACACTCACACTCCTGACCCTCGTTCGGCTCTGCTGTTTGCCCTGGCGCTCAGCACCTCCACTCTTCTGTGATTCACTCACGTATCCTGTCTGTTCTCCTAATTCTGTAAAAGCAGGAGTCTCTTTTGTTCAGCTATGTGTCTTATAGAGACCTCTGTACAACAGACTCTCAGGAAAAATATGTTGAATGAATCAGTGTCCAGCATAGGAGGCATATGAGAATATTGCTCCAAGGATGCCATCAGCCCAGCACTCATGTGGGTTGGACTTGGCTTGTGGGCAACACGCACACAGCCTGGACATGGTTCTGGGTGATGCTTTATGATGCAAAACCTAGAGAGATATTGACAACAGCAATGCCAGGCTTCTGGCTCATTCTGCTGCCCCAGCACACAATCTGCAGCACAATCACCGGACCCTCAAGCACCAAACACACCAGTGGCCAGCCCAGCCTCCTCTTCTCATAAATGCACTCTTGACCTTTGTCTCTCTCCCTCCCCCCACTTTCTGAAATATGCTTCAGGGTAACATCTGAAGAGTATATTAGTTATAAAAGAAAAATCCCTTTCTTTTAATTGCTGACAAATCTGCTTCTGAGGAAACATGGTTCATTTTGCTTTTCTTTATTAGGGATGAAATAATTGACTGATTAAATCATAATAAATTCTCAAACATTTGCCCATGTCAGGAAACAAAGTTGAATTATACCATTTTTTTCAAAGTCTGCAGAAACTTTTAATTCCTTAAAAAATTAATAAAATCTGGTTTCTGGCCAGCAAAGGAAAAGAAAATGTCAAACCTCCCCCAGAAAAGCGTATTTGGCTGTAACTTGGAATAGCAGAGCCAGAAATCCCATGAGAAAGCCTGATTTTACTGCCCTTCCAGGTTGGTCAAGACTGAAAACAGCTACATTCTAGTTAAACCCTTAACTACTGGCACACTGAAGCCCATGCTGCACTCTTTTCATACCTCCATAATGGAGATGCCAGGAGTAGAGCCTGGATGTCAGACAGTCACATACACAGCTAAGAATACCTAAGGCCTGAATAAATTATGAATTAATTCCAAGGATAAAATGTGGTTAGCCTGACATGCTTTTGAATAATACTGGAAATGGAGACAATGGAAAGCAAGGTGGGTTATTATTATTGCCCAAGAAAATGCCATCTTTCCCTTCCAACCTCAGTGTTCTAAGAGCTCTGAGAAGTCCACAGTGGTTCTGGGTAGAAGAAATCAGAAAGAGGCCCAAGCAGGAGGCACAGATCAGGATAAAGTTTGGTAATTGGGGCGAACACCCTGAGAACCAGTCAAATCAAGCTGGTCCCTCTGTAGGCATTCAGATAGACTCTAGCCAGGGGACAGAACAGGCAAGAATCTGATCTCAGTAGATTGGCAGAACAGTGCTGTTGGGGGAAGAACATTGACACAATGGCAGGCTGGGCAGGACAATGTTTCCTGGGTCTGGAGCCTGGAGCCAGCAGCCAGGGGAGCCTGAAGGAGCAAAATCACTCCAGGTCATAGATGACAACCAAGGTGGACACCACTGACCCTTCTCTCCTCAATTCCACAGACCAGAGGTGAGCCATTCCCCTTTGGAATACATAGGGAACCATCCACACCTTTCATATCCCAGTCTAGATCCTGGTGTTCTCTGGTCTGAACAATTAACAGCCTCTGAAAGGTCCTCCTGACTTCAGCTGCCCCCTCTCTGGTACTTCCCAGATTCCAATCCTCCCTACACTCAGCTGTGAGGATTTTTGAGTTCTCAGGATTAGCCTGCATTGAGTCACATGAGGGCTGGCCAAAACCCAGATTCCTGGGGGCGCCTCTAGAGTTTCTATTCCATAGGCCTGGGGAGGGGCCCAAGAATTTGCAGTTCTATAAAGCTCCTGAGAGAAGTTCTATAAAGTTCTATAAAGAACCTAATGCTGTTGTCCTGGAGACTGCATTTTTAGGACCTCTAATGAAAGGTTACAATGACAGGGCAATGGGACCTCAGGAAGGCAGTCAGCCAAGAATGGAGACAAAATCGCTTAAGGTCTTCAGAATATACACACCCAAAACCGCCTCCTAGAGTAATGATGAAGTGTTAACAGCGCTGAGCTCAGCAATGTTAGTCACTCAGTGGTGTCCGACTCTTTGCAACCCTATGGACTATAGCCTGCCAGGCTTCCCTGTCCATGGAATTCTCCAGGCCAAGAATACCAGAGTGGGTAGTCATTCCCTTCTCCAGGGAATCTTCCCAACCCAGGGACTGAACCCCAGGCTCCAGCATCACAGGAGGATTATTTACCATCTGAGCTACCAGGGAAGCCCAAAGCTTTGCGTTGCCCCCTCTGAGGTAGAGCCAGTCCCAAATGAGCACATTTATGCAAGAAATGGTACAAGGGGATTCTATGAAATGAATAACGTGTAAGAAGATGTAGTCACTCATCTTATTTCTGACTTTTGAGGGAGAGGGCAGGGGCTATACTGAGACAGGAAGGCTGGGTGCCAAGGCCCAAGCTCCAGGAAGCCTCAGCTCAATTCTCACCCAGCCCACCACCCCCACCCCTGGTATGTGAAGATTCCCCCCTCTAGCCTAATCTGCGCTTGCTCCTCGCCATGATATATTCTTCTCTCTCTCCCTCCCCAGATTTTGAGCCTATGAAAGCAGAGATCGTGTTGTGTTCAACAGAAATCACTGCTGAATTAAGTTGTATGACTTCTGCATGGCACTAGCCCAGCCACTGAGGCTCTCTGTCTCAGTGAGGGAGGGTTCAATAAAGGAATGGAAAAGCTATTTGGGTTGAGATCAACACAGCACAAGCTTTATTCAGTAACCAGAGAATAAAGAAGTGAGAACTAAGTTCTGTCAACTACAAATTGCCACTTGCCAAGAGCATTTGCCATCTGCCTCTGTGGAGACTGAACCCTGCCCTGTGCTGCTGCAGCTATTGTCCTTTGACATGCCTTGAAGGAAGTTCAGGGTGGAGAGTAAGGCACTCTGTACTCCAGGGAAACTGGTGGAACAGATATTTTCAGGAACCAGTTTCATGATCCCAATTCTTGCATCTCCTTGTATCTAGAAAAGCACTAAAACCCTTCAGGGTGACAACTTTCTCTTGACTAGCAGAAACTTTCTACAAAAATAGTATGTTCTTGATGGCATATATTCTATCTTTACCAAAACCACATATATTGACTTCCCCCCTGCCTCTTTGGAGCAGTTTCTCAGACCTATCTGAGGTGCTGTCACCCAGGCTACAGTCCTCATTTTGACCCCAGTAAAACTTAACTCACAACTCTCACTTGTGCCTCTTTTTTTTAGTCGACAGCTCCCAGATCAACTTCTTACCCACCAGAAGAGAGGGATTTAATTTTTACAAGCAAAGACAAAGGTGGGGGGAGCAAGGCTAATGATGGAGAGGCTTATGCACTAGTCTACCAGCAGGGATCCTCTTGAAGGAGTGGGCTGCCACCTCCTTTGTATCCTCTCTTTGGTCCTTAATAGCCCATCATGGCCACTGGTGGGTGTGTCACTTAATATACTGATGTAATAAAAACAGCATTTAATGAGGCCTGAGGTCTGTTAGAAGGTCAAATTCATCACTATCTTGGTCCCAGCTGGTTCCATCTGGTTTTTTTGTTTACAGCTTCCTTATCTCTGAACCCTTTAACTTAAAGATTTATGTTAACTGTGGCTAAAGGTGGGAATTGATGGATTTTGAGCAAAGTTCTGGAGCAGCTCTGGCAACAAAATCTCTAGTCCTTCATCCCAGAAGGGGACAATGATGTGATGGTGGACATCACCACCATGAGGCTGCCACCTGGTCTCTCCATTCCTTCAACAAATCCTTACTGAACTTGAAAAGAAACCAGCTGTCATCACCTAAGTTCTGGGAAACAGCAGTGAACAAACCAGTGGGGGCTCAGGGCCAATTAGACCTTGACAGAAAAGAGACCACTGAAGGATTACATGTTTGAAGATTGGTCAAAAATGAGAGAAAGGGCTCAGAATATGAGCATCAGGCCGGCAGACATAGGTGAAAGGAAGAAAACCCTTATTGTATGTGAAAGCCCAGAATAAGAGCCAACACAGGGCATGGAGAGGAAGGACATGGGACAAAAGGGCGTGGATGCTCTGACACAAGGAAGCATAACATTTCACTTGAAACAGAAAGAAAACTGAGCAGATCTGCAACACAAACATGAAGAAAGGTGATGCCTAGCCTTCCCAGGTGTCACTAATGGTAAAGAACCTGCCTGCCAATGCAGGAGATACAAGAGACGCAGGTTCAATCCCTGGGCTGGGAAGATCTCCTGCAGGAGGACATGGCAACCCACTTCAGTATTCTTGCCTGGAGAATCCCATGGACAGAGGAGCCTGGTGGGCTTCAATCCATAGCGTCACAAAGAGTCAGACACAACTGAAGCAACTTAGCATGCACACACACAGGAGGCAGGGAGGATGGAGAACTTGGCTCAGCGGATCTGTGGTGCCAGTGGAACCACTGGATCAGATTGGGACTAGCCTCTGGAGCAAGGACACTCTCATTCAGGTGAAAAGTGAGGGTGGGAGAGCCTGCCTACCTCCTGTCACGCCCAGTCCCACAGAAAGTCAGGTCACACTGTGGTATAGGGCACTGTCCTTTGACCTCAGCTGAAAAAAGTAGTGGGAAAAGTCTTTGTGAGTAGAATTTCTGCACTTGGCACCTGTTCTCAGAGTTCTATCTAAGCTAGGCCACTTCTAACCAGGCATAAGGACCAACTCTGAAGACGAACAGCCTTTGGAGGTCAAGTCCTGCTCCACTTTCTGCCTCAGCTTCCCTCTTTCCCCACCGTGACTGATCCAGTCCCTACTCTGGAAGATGGAGAGGCATTCACTATTTTTGTTTTTAAATGTGCCTCTGTACTTCCTTCCATCTCATTTTATGACCCATGGGGTCGGTGCTGTCTGGCCTGTAGTAGGTGTTTAATAAATATAAAAGGAAGAGAAGGGAGGAAGAAAGGAAAGAAGAAAGGAAGGGTGGGTGACCTCAGTAATAAAAAGACTTTAAAACAAAGTCAGGAGGAGAACTTGGTGGGGTTAAGTGGAAGGATTCAAGTATTGGATATAAGGGTTTGTTACAAGACTTACTAAGTTCCTTCCAGCCTAATTTTTCATATCTTTGATCTCAAGCCCTGACAAGGGTTTCAACATTCCAGGGAATCTTCTTAAGGAATTTCCTACAGATTTGGTGGCATGTGAGATCCTTGACCCCCATGCTTGGGCCAAAAGATGGTTGTCACCTCCCTTAGCTCTCTCCAAGGCCATGGAGTTTGGTGTCCCCACACGACAATGAGAAAACAGGCCATGAGATCCAGGCAATTGTACCCAACATCTCAAGGGGACAGATCAGAGCTAAGTGCGGTCTCACACATCTGGGTCCAGGACTCCTTCGGCCCTGTGGTCTACCAGAGCTACCTTGTGAGGCTGGGCTTAATTTCGTGTTGATAAAACAGTCAAGTGTATAAAGAACTAGCTGAAGTAAAATATAAAATTGCTTCCATTGTGTGATAAAACCTCAGTTTGGTGTTATATGTCCCCTTCATCTTGACTTAAACCACCTCCCAGGACCAATATTCTGATTCCTGAGATCTTCATGCCCTGTTATCCTTTCACACAGGGAGTTCTTGTAACTCTGGGATCTGAGCCCTCAGACCAGGTGAGGCAATGATCCCCTCCCGCAGGGCCTCAGTCTGACTGTGAGGCACGAGGGCGGGCAGGAGGCTTCTGAGACTGAGAAATGAGTCATCCACACCCAGTGTGCTGCTCATGGCCACCTTGCCAAGGGCAAGCCAGGGCAGGACTTTTGTCTTATTACTCATGATTTTGGAGGGAAAAAAAGTGTAGATGGGCTATTTCAGTACTCCACAGATTAATCAAATTTAACCAAATCAGCCCATTTTCAGATAATGAAGGAAGCAAATTTGAAGAAGCAGAGAAACTACTCTCCACCACAGATGGCCAGCTTTCACAGATAGCAGATCCTGAAGAAGGGAAAGACCTAGAGTTGGCCCATTGACTCTAAACCTTATTCCCAGTTCAGAGATTGAAAGGCCAATTAACATTACGGTATTAATGCAAACTCTGGGCTGTGAAATAAAAATCCATATTTTATGGCAAGGCATGAAAAATTTAAACAAAAAAAGTTTTCTCTGCCCTTTGGCCTCCTCTCTCCCCTCACTGCGCTTTGTGTATCTTCCTTATGTATCAGTCAAACCTCCCCATTGGCAGAAATACATGCTCAACCATAAAGAAAGAGCAGCATTCTCCCAGCACCATCAAGATGATTCCTTAAAAGATAACGTTCCTTCTTTATCTTGTAAGGTGTACAATGATCCATGACCCACTAATGGTGAGGTTATGTTAAACCGTCAATACTACATCATGTAGGGTACAGCCCTCTGTCTCTAAACCTTACATAACTGTGCTTTGACCTCTAACCAACAGAGTTTTCCGAGAGGTTGTTTCTGGGTTATTAATATAATCTTCAAATTGGCTTGAATAAAATTTTCCATTTTTATTTTAATTTTTTGTGGACAGGACCAAAGTGCCCTCCTCCTCAGTCCTTCAAGGTCGTATTTTTAGTCATTCTGGGTAAATTAATGGTGGTTCAATGGTAAGGAATTCACCTGCCAATGCAGGAGATGCAGATTCGATCCCTGGGATGGGAAGATTCCATGGAAAAGGCGATGGCAACCCACCCAATATTCTTGCTTGGAAAAATCTCATGGACAGATAAACTTGGCAGGTATAACCCATGAGATTGCAAAAGAGTCGTACACAACTTAGCAACTAAACAACAATGACTTAATTAATATTCAGCATTTGCATTCACTTTGCATTCAACACTGTAATCGCTCAGATGCTAAACTCATACAGCAAACACCATGGGACACTTAGGGGGCTTCCATGTCTTGGCTATTGACTCTGGCTCACTGGTTTCCTCTGCATTCAGCCTTGACCGAGGACAGATCACTGAGGACACTTCTGTGTCAGCCCTGCATAGTGTGGGTGGGATTCATCTAATTAGTTAAAGGCCTGAATAGAAGAAAGACTGTCCTTCCCTAAGCAAGAGGGAATTCTGCCAGCAGACATCCTTTGGACTTGAACTACAAAAGTTGCAAATTTCTAGTCCAGCCTGCCAGCCCACCCTGTAGATTTTGGACTTGCCAGTCTTTATAAACCAGGATAGATAGAGATAGAAATTGATAAGTTCTTTTTCTCTGGAGAACACTGGCTGATACACCCAGCCAGTGATTCAAGGCCCTGAGACCTGACTTAAAGCATGGAGACTCCACCAGCAAGTCTATCTAAGAATGCATTAGAGTATTAAAGAAGGCAGAAACAGCCAATGAAGTTCCAGGCTTGAACTTGCCCCCTTGCAGTGCAAATGGTTCCAAAGTCCCTTGCCAAATGCAAACCCCAGATTAAACACATTTACATTTAGTGCCTACTGATCCACTGCTGTGGAAGCCCTGTCCTCATACCACAATACACGGAGACCGGCCATTCTACCGGAGCCCCAGACAGTGGAGCTATGACTGTAGCCAGAAATGTGAGAAGTGGGACAAATCTCAGTCTATCCCATTCATGATCCCAATGGGGCACTGAGTTCTGTGGCAGCCAGGACAGTTGTGTGTGAGGCCACAGCACTGGCTCTTCAGACAAGGAAATCCTCCCTTATGATGATCCCGCAAAACTTGATGCCAGTCTTCCCATCCCTATGTTTGATTAAAATCTGAGAAACTGCTTTTGAACACCCATTGGAGGAGATAAAGGACATAACCATCAACTATTTATTAAGCATCTACTATATTCACAGCACTTGCTATGACTAAGGGATAATCATATAATATACCTTCATATTGAGTTCTCCCATATAGTTTGATATTTGATATTAACAACAGTGGGGCTTTCCAGGTGGCAATAATGGTAAAGAATCCATCTGCAAATGCAGAAGACATAAGAGACACAGATTCGGTCCCTGGGGAAGATCCCCTGGAAGAGGGCATAGCAACCCATTCCAGTATTCTTGCCTGGAGAATTTCTATGGACAGATGAGCCTGGCAGGCTACTGTCCAGAGGGTCGCAAAGAGTCGGACATGACTGAAGCAACTTAGCACACATGCATATTAATAACAGTATATAATCACATTTTATTGATCATTTCACTGAGTTCTAGAGAGTTTAAATCTATTTGTACAACATGAGGAAGCTAGAACTTGAATTCAGGTAATGTTTTCACCCTAACCATGAGAATTTTAGTAGCGTGAACTTGTCTTCAGTAAAGGCAGCACTACAGATTGAATCTGCATATTAATTAACTTAAATTCATCATTGTCAGGCCTCCAGATGCTTCCAGGCTCCTGGCCTGAGTTTGAGGGATTTTTTATATTACCTATTTGGGGGGAAAAAAGGCTTTTGTAAGCAAAGATATTTTGCAGAAAGCTATCTAGTCCTTATGAATCCATGATAAATATATCAGAAATAGAAAAAAAAGTTGAGTAATTATTAATTCTTTAATACTCATGGTAACTGTGTCAGGTAGGAATTATTTTCCTATTCAGTAAATGAGAAATCTGAGATTCTATATAGCTTCATTACCATGAGGAAAAAGACACAGAAAGTGGTTACTGGATCCAAAATGCAAAATCTTTTCCCACCCTCTACTCAACGATAGACTGAAGAATCAATCTTGCTTTTACTCTCAGGTTTCAAGGCAGAAATTTAAAAAAACTCCATTGAATCATTGATTTATTCTTAATATGACTATTCATTAGATTGTTTCCTAACCATCTGCTTCTTTATTCCACTGATTTGTAAGCCCTTACAAGTCTACTTAAGAGACCACTCATCATCCATATTGACACTCTGCATAGCTCTAGCACAGTCCTGGGAGGTGGAGTGTACAGGGGAAAATAGCTCTTTTACGTCCAAAAGATATGAGTCTGCATCCCAGCTTCTCTCTTTATGACTAATATGTCACTGGACAAGCTCTGCATCCTCTATGTCTTCTCTGTAATGTGAGGTGATCCCAGCACTCGCCTGCTGACCTCTCAGGGTTAGACAAGGAACAAATAAGCTCAATAAAATAAGAGTTTTGAAAACTGTAAAGCATCCTATGTTTGTTTACTCTGGTGGGAACTTAGCAAATAATTGTTAATTGACATCAATAATTAATGAAACTTAAGGAACAGTTAATGGAATTTTTGTCTAGAAAACAAGTAATACATTTTACACAATATTTTAAATTATATTTTTGTAGTCTTTTTTATTTATAGCATGGTAAAATATGGACCTAAGACAAAAGCATTAATAACCTAGCCTAGTAAAAGACAATACAATTGAGCAAATTGTCCCTGTGCAATTTATGAATGAACAGAAAAAATAGACATTTTATGAAAGACTTCAAAACCATGACTTGGTTCCACTTGTTCTAATCAAAATAACCAATGTCAGCCCAACATTTGAATGAGTTAATTCTTCAAGATTTTCCCTGACAAATATTATTTGCTCCTAAAAAATTTCTTTTACTCATGAGTTGTAGTCTTGTGTATGTAATCAGATTTTAAAAGTTGATGAATATAGCAACTCTTATCAAGACACAGTCAGTGGTCTATCTTTCTAACAAAGATGTGAGAATAAAGCCACAAGCCTGCTATTTGTCAAAACCATGACCATCTACAACAGCTGTTTAGGGTGAGCAAGTTCATTCAGCCGTGAGGTTCTGATTTTGCTCCACCTGTTTTGAGTTTTCTTTTAACTGCACGTGCTTCTGTCCATAAATTTCAGGAATCCCATTTTGGCTCTCAGACTTCCTGCAAGGCGGGTTGTAATGAAGTTATACAATTAAGTAGTCTGACAAAAGCTTTGTCCCCACAGCTGCGAATTATAGGCTATCATCTATTTCAATGTAATACTAACCTTATGGGTCCCTTGAGTGCAATTTCTATGGCCAGGAAAGGCTCCTATAACTGGTGTCTAGTTCCACATAGAAAAGCAATTTTTTAAACTCTGAATATAAACATTGCTGATATACCATGCTAACTGATACTTGTTATATCACAGTATTCTGAACCAAGGAAAAAATAAGCAATTTGTTAGACAAATCAAAGAAATATTTATAAATAGATGACTTTTATGGTTTTAATACAAGACTTGGAATATAAATTTCTGAGAAGATACATTTTCAAATGACAAATTTAAATTAAAGGTTTTTTCCCTCTTCACTATGGGAGAAACACTATGATTTTGGGAAAATAAATCCAAAATATAGTCTCACTTTAATATTTTGGAACAATCTTCATTATTTTGCTACTAAATCTAAAACTACTCTGTGTGCATGCATGTGTGTGTGTGTGTGTGTGTGTGTGTGTGTAAGGAAGGAATGATAATTCTCAGAAAATGACCCCTGAAATTTAAATTACAGGTTAAAATTTGTATTCCACTTTATTCATGACTCACAGAACTTTCAAACTGAAAGGGTGTTTATGTTTCATTTACTTGATCAAGACATGGAATCAAGACTCCCCTAAATGACACCCATGAAATATTTTTCCAATGCCCATCTGCTTGTGCCAACGGTGGAGAAATGTCTATCCCTTGGCCTTAATTCCCAGTAAGCCCACTGGCCACAGTCAACCAGAGGCTGGAGGTCAAGGAGGCCCAGTAATGCCATCTGAAGTGGTCAGTCTGGCCAGAAACAGAATAGGAGTGGCCAAAGGAGAACACCCAGAAAAAGCCAAATGTCCCTACAGTCATGTATGTTAGGGATTAAATAGTTTTTGGAATTCCTGTGCAGACTTTACTCATATAAAGGGTCTGGGGCCTAAGGGCAGAATGTTGTCTCCCCAGATTCACCTGGAAAGACAGGCAAGGCAGGTTTGAAACCCCTAGAGCTATAAAACTTTGTCATGCTTTAGATGGACTTGTATTACTTTCTTTTAGGGCAGGGATGATTAGTCTGCTATTGTGACAGAAGGCAGTGAAATGTCCCCACATGAAGCATATCCAAAAGCTCTTGTGAATTATCCAAATGAGTGAAATAGTCAGAGTCTACCTCCCCATTTCAGAAGGCAAGCTGTCTTGATTTGAGGATCAAGGAAACAATCAGTGCTCTAAAAACAAGTTTCATTCTTTTTAAAGAGCCAAAATTTGTGTCTTACCCTTCTTCATTTGGAAACTGAAAAAATACAATGATGGGAAAATGGGAATTTTATCTGCAAACCACATTTCAATTAAAATAGAATAAAAAGATTCCATTTTAAAATATGACATAAAATGTGTTAGTTATGTTTCATGGATGTGAATTCAGAAATTCATTCATTTAGCAATTGTTTCCAAGTGCCCACCAGAGTAAACAAACAGTATGTGTCATAGTTTACATGCTCATTGCTTTGAAAATATCAAAGGGTTCAAAGATAAACCCAAGAGCCTACCAGACACATGATGATAAAACAGAGAAAAGATAACTTAGAAATGAGTGCAGCAAAAATAAATACTGGTAAACTTTAAAAACAGACAGTTCTCTGTGTCCTGACAAATACAGCTAAAATTAAACAGAAATAAACATTTAAAACAATTAAAGAAAAAATGTTAAATAGGGAAAATAAACAAAGGAGTTTCATGAATATGTAATGGTATAACTGTAGAAACAAACATTGTAAATGGAATGGGAAAAAATTGAAAACATAATTCAAGAAAATTTTTCATGAGACGAATCCAGGCATTAAAACAACAGTCCAATTCAGGGGTAGTTTTCATAGGGCAAAGCATACCTACAAACATATTAATAAACTGACTGGACTTCAAAGGTACAAATGAATATTTGGGGCAGATAAGAATCAGTGGATCACAATAAATTGTGGAAAATTCTGAAAGAGATGGGAATACCAGACCACCTGACCTGCCTCTTGAGAAACCTATATGCAGGTCAGGAAGCAACAGTTAGAATGGGACTTGGAACAGCAGACCAGTTTCAAATAGGAAAAGGAGTACATCAAGGCTGTATATTGTCACCCTGCTTATTTAACTTCTATGCAGAGTACATCATGAGAAACACTGGGCAGGATGAAGCATAAGCTGGAATCAAGATTGCTGGGAGAAAGATCAATAACCTCAGATATGCAAATGACACCACCCTTATGGCAGAAAGTAAAGAACTAAAGAGCCTCTTGATGAAAGTGAAAGAGGAGAGTGAAAAAGTTGCCTTAAATCTCAGCATTCAGAAAGCTAAGATCATGGCATCCAGTCCCAACACTTCATAGCAAATAGATGGGGAAACAGTGGAAACAGTGGCTGACTTTATTTTTTATGGGCTTCAAAAATCAGTGGAGATGGTGATTGCAGCCATGAAATAAAAAGACACTTACTCCTTGGAAGGAAAGTTATGACCAACCTAGACAGCATATTAAAAAGCAGAAACATTACTTTGCCAACAAAGGTTCGTCTAGTCAAGGCTATGGTTTTTCCAGTCGTCACGTATGGATGTGAGATTTGGACTATAAAGAAAGCTGAGCACCGAAGAATTGATACTTTTGAACTGTGGTGTTGGAGAAGACTCTTGAGAGTCCCTTGGACTTCAGGGAGATCCAACCAGTCCATCCTAAAAGATATCAGTCCTGAATGTTCATTGGAAGGACTGATGCTGAAGCTGAAACTCCAATACTTTGCCCATGTGATGCCAAGAGCTGACTCATTGGAAAAGACCCTGATGCTGGAAAAGATTGAAGGCAGGAGGAGAAGGGGATGACAGGCCTGGCGTGCTGCAGTCCGTGGGGTCGCGAAGAGTTGGATATGACTGAGCGACTGAACTGAACTGAAGACTGAAGAATCAAATTGTCCATAAAGGAGAAAGACAACAATATACTCAACCACCATCATAGTGAGAGAAATGTAATCAAACAACAATGAAATGTGATTGGTTTGTAAAAATTATATATGAATTTCATTTCTAAAAATTTACCCAACACATGTAATGCCGCACATGAGAAGTTAGGTATCTACGCTGGTACCTATGACAGTCACTTTTTTTCTTAATCCAGCTAGATAGGATAACAACCTAAATATTCACCATAGGAAAATGACAAAATCAATTATAAGCAGTTTGTAGAAAGGAATTCTAAAAAGCCATTCAACAGAATGCTGTCATTCCATGATTGTCACGTCCAGTGTGTTTATTACCTTTGTATTATCCAAATGATACGCAGGAAGCTAATAATGGAGACCATCCCCAGAAAAGGGGCACAGTGACTGTGTAATAGAGTGAGATCTTATGAGACTTTCCCAGTACAGACCCCTCTCCATGTCCTCTGCCTGTCTCCTGTCTGTAGAAAATCTTTAGTCAAAGAATAAATTTAATCAGAAAAAAATGAGAAAATGCAGAAGTAAAGGAAAGCAGTCAGATAAGACCAAATGATAACAGTTTAATTATTAAACAAAGTCAAGGATGTTTAGTTCCTCCTCAAGGGCTGTAAATAATGTTAAAAGCCATATACTTCGAGCTGTTTTATAAATGCTGAAAACCCCACCAGGTAGAAGAAATTAACTACATAATGACCAGACGGTAGCCATGACATAAGCTGTCACAATTCTGAGAACTGGCCTCAAGGAAATAGGAACAAAATCAACCCTCAAACTGAATATTAATTGTACTTAATCAAGATGAAGCTGATCAGATCACAGCATGGCCAGTTTCAAGGTGATTGTCAGTGCTGACTCCGCTGTTCTAAACATAGTCCCTCCTTCTGCCTATACACCCCTGAAACTCTCCTTTAAAAGCTCTTGTCCACTGCTCAACAGTGGAAGTTAGTTCTTTGGTACATGAGTCCACCACCTCCCCAGGATTGCTGGCTTCTTCAATAAAGCAATCGTTCCCTTTACCCAACACTTGTCTCTCAGTTTTGGATTCTTAAACTATGAGCAGCCAAACCTGACTTCAGTAACAGCTGGGACAATGGCAGAAACTGATATTTGCTCCATCTTTTACATTTTGTATCATGCACATATGTAGTGGACAGTGGCCCAGAAACACAGTGAGTCCAGTAGAATGTAATACCATTGGTTTGTAAAAAATCTTAAGGAGCATGATAGCAGGAAGAATTTAAAAGCAATCATCCAGTGACTCCAGCTCTGTGACATCTGTGCTGCAGAGGTGACACCCACTCTGGCTACAAGTTCCCCTTAGTAAATTCAGTACACGATGATCTCGTGGTTAGAGAAAGTTCCAGATATGAGCCCTGCTGATGACTCCACACCATGGGTAAAGTGCTACTCTGCTCTGCAGAAATTCCTTCTTTGGAATTCTGGTTGATTTGCCCTAAGGATCTCATTTACTTTCTCTTACTCAAGGGTGAGATCACCCAGGAACGTGGGGAGGCATCATGTATTTTCTCTCTACTCCATTTGGAAAGCTCCCTAACAAGCATTACTAAGGCCAGCCCTGCCTAACTGGCGAAATCCCACTAATCTCTTGCCCGGGGCACTACAGCTCCAATGACAGGTGAGTGTGGGGAGGAGAAAAGCAGGTTTCTGTGTAGTTTCAGCTGCCTTGGCTGTGAAGCAGGCAACACCAGGAGGGTGCCGCCCTGGAAGGCTCCAGGTGCCTTGCTTCTGCTCCAGGCAATGTACATCAGCAGACAGTGCTCTGCAGGGGAGGTGGCCCCTCCCACCCACAGCACAAGCTGGGAATAGTAACTCACCCAGTGGAGAACTTTAGGTTTCACGACCACCACAAACTGCTTTTGCGCCACATCAGAGAAGCTGCCCTTACTCCATAAAGTTAGCTGCTGAGGTCAGGAACATACCAGCAAGGTCTACTTTGTGAAGAGAGGCCTGTACTTGGTTCCAGGTTGGGAGAGCAGAGATATAGCACCCGTGTTACCATGTGGACCCCAATTTCAGAAGCACCAAATGACATACCTCACATGACACTACCTGGAATGGATTAGCTTTGATTCCATAAGAAAAAAACAAGACCCAACACCATGAGCTGCTGAAAATGGCCAAATATTTGTGAGAGATGCCAACATTACATAAGAAGAGCTATCTAAAATCTAAAATGTCCTAGAAACACACAACCCTTGTTAATGACTAAGTCTGAATAAAGTGTGATTGAGACTGACAAGGTGTGAATTGGCAAAAGAAAAAAAAGTGCTGGTAGCTTACCTTCGCTGATGTGGCACCTACTTGCTGGGTGCTGATAAGTCTAACACTCGCTTGGACAGAACATATTAGAGAAAGAGAATCCTGGACAGATTGATGCTAGGAGGACTGCGAATAAAATCTCACTAACACAAGATATTCAGTGATAAACTTCAAATGTGTAACATCATTAATTGTCAGAAAAACACAAATACCCTGATACATTGTCTAGAGTGGCAGAAATTCACAGCACTTGCCATGTCAAGCCCAGGTGAAGACCTGGTGGGAATGAAAAATGGTACCATCTCTTTGAACAAGTTTGACAATTTTTCCTAAAGTTAAATACAATTTCCGTGTGACCTAGCAATTCCACTCCTGGATGTTTACCCAAGTGAAATTTAAAAAATTCTCAAAAAGTCTTGCACACAAATCTTCAAAATAAACTTCTTTAAAATCACGAAGGATGAAAACAAAAGAAATTCCTTGCCTGTAAGAATCATGAGAAGGTTTTGCTTGCTAACATCTCCAGCTCTCCCTTCCCTAGATCATAGTGAGACATACATGAGTACCTGTCTTCCTTTTATATGTTTATCTGGGGTTTAGGGTCATATGTATACAAGCTAAAGAGGAAATGTACAATAGAAATCTAAGAATTAAAATGAAAGTTTTCCCCAAAATGTCAAGATAAAATAGAAAGAAAATTCCAAAGGTAGACCATCATGAAACTTTTCCAGAGAAAGTTCAAAACTGCTTTTTTAATACACACACACATAAACGCAAACATTTATATATGTTGAAGCCTTGTTACTGAGTTTAAACATTTGGATTAAAAATGGAAACAAACCTAAGTATCTATAAGCAAGCAAGTGGATAAAAAGTCTGCCCTATATCTACACAATTCAATACTTGTTCAGCCGCTAAGTCATGTCTGACTATTTGCAACCCCATGGACTGCCACACTCCAGGTTTCCTTGTCCTTCACTGTCTCCCAGAGTTTGCTCAGATTCATGTCAGTTGAGTCAGTGTGCCATCTAACCATCTCATCCTCTGTTACCTCTTTCTCTTGCCCTCAATCTTTCCCAGCACTAGAGTCTTTTCCAATGAGTAGACTCTTCACATAAGGTGGTCAAAGTATTGAAGCTTCAGCTTCAGTGCTAGTCAGTGAAAATAAGAAACTATGAAGGACACACTAACATGAGTCTTTAAAGCATCAGGCAGAGTAATAGAAGTTAAGTTTTTATATATTTATTTCCTAGTTAGTTGGTTTGCCTGACAGGATACGAGTTCAGCTCAGTTCAGTCACTCAGTCATGTCCAACTCTTTGTGACTACAAGGACTGCAGCACGCCTGACTTCCCTGTCCATCACCAACTCCTGGAGTTTACTCAAACTCATGTCCATCAAGTCATTGATGCCATCCAACCATCTCATCCTCTGTCATCTCCTTTTCCTCCTGCCTTCAATCTTTCCCAGCATCAGGGTCTTTTGAAATGAGTCAGTTCTTCACATCAGGTGGCCAAAGTATTGGAGTTTTAGCTTCAGCATCAGTGCTTCCAAAGAATATTCAGGATTGATTTCCTTTAGGGTTGACTGGTTTGATCTCCTTGCAGGCCAAGTGACTTGCAAGAGTCTTCTCCAACACCACAGTTCAAAAACATCAATTCTTCAGTGCTCAGCTTTCTTTATATTCCAACTCTCACATCCATACATAATTTCTGGAAAAACCATAGTTTTGACCAGACGGACTTTTGTTGGCAAAGTAATGTCTCTGCTTTTTAATATGCTCTAGGTTGGCCTAGGATATATGTGCTTTCTAAGTTAGAGACAGACTTTTAATTACTCTCAGAATACCTTGAGAGTTCCCCAATCCCACATTCCCTATGAGCTAATGTCATGACAGCAGTGACACCTGTGCATAAAGTGGGATGTGTGCCCTGGAAGAGGAGCTCCAAAGTTACAAATGTATTGTTGTTGTTCAGCTGCTCAGTCGTGTCCAATTCTGTGACCCTATGGACTGCAGCACACCGGGCTTCCCTGTCCATCACCAACTCCTGGAGCTTACTCAAAATGTCCACTGAGTCAGTGATGCCATCCAACCATCTCTTCCTCTGATCATCCCCTTCTCCTCCTGCCTTCAATCTTTCCCCAGCAACAGGTCTTTACAAATGTATAATTTTGGTCTATAGACATTGCTGCCCACCCTCCCCCTTGGAGAAAAAGAGAGAGAAACCTCATCTTTCTGATGTAGCCAGGTCTTCTCCTGGGAGACAAGGGGAAAGGCTTTAGGTCCATTACCTTCTGGAACATAAGCTAGTGGCTCCAGGGGAGAAACTCTGTGAATGTCTGTGAAGTGGTTCATGGGCTCTTGCCTTCCCAGCATGGTTGCATCCTTCAACCCTGGCCGGCAGGACATTTTCCTCAAAAGCCCTTATCATGTGAAAACTTGAAAACACTCACAGGGCATTGCTTTCTGACAGAAGCCAGGGAGGCCTGCCGTGCTGTGATTCATGGGGTCGCAAAGAGTCGGACACAACTGAGCGACTGAACTGAACTGAACTGAACATAAGCGACTCCATGTGCCATAATTCTATCTTTATTAAATTTTAAAAATCGAAGGCAACATACAGGGACAGAATCTAACCAGTGGATGTCTGGGACCCGTTGCATGAAAAAGGCACAGAGAAAATTTTTGAGAGGATGGAAACATTCTACACCTTGGTTTCAGTAGTAGTCTCACCTCTGTAATATTTGTCAAAATTCATCAAGCTGAACACTTAAAACTGAAGTAGTTCTACTCATGCTTCAGTAACTTTGAATTAACTTTGCCCATGAGCCCAGCTTGGACAGAGTCCATCTGAGGTGTTTCTATGGAGATCGTTGGGCACCTTCCAGCTGCACTGCCCAGCACCCATATTTATACATAACTCTTTCTCTTTTGTGAGTGCTAAGTCGCTTCAGTCGTGTCTGACTTGGCAACCCTATGGGCTGTAGCCCACAAGGCTCCTCTGTCCATGGGATTTTTGAAGCAAGAATACTCAAGCAAGTTGCCATTCCCTCCTCCAGGGAATCGTCCTGACTCAGGGATCAAACCTGCAAGTCTTATGTTTCCTGCGTTGACAGATGGGTTCTCTACCACTAGTACCACCTGAGGAGCCCAACTCTTTCTCATCCTTCCTCAGTTCACACATATATGAGATTCACGTGCTCGGCAATGTATTCATAAAGTGCTGCTGTAGCAGAGGCACCAACTAGAGTCTTCTCTCTTCCGTTTCTTATTCATTCAGGCCTTCTCCTTAGCAGACCGCATGTTCTTTGCAATAATAGTAATATCTCATTTGCTGAGCATGCTACCCTCCAGGGATGGTTCTATAATCTCTACCACTCTATCTATAGACATAGAAATATGTCAGTAGGAAAGCTAAGGGTCTGTCTCACAGTCTCTCCATGTCTAAGAGTTTACTGAGCTCTTCCTTTCCATTTTTATATATTTCCTTAGTTAAATTTTAGCTTTTGTCATACAACCTTAAAACTGATGACAAAAGTGCAGCTTCTCTAAACTTGCACAGAGGGGTGTTTAAGCATACTGGCCTGTTGGTCTTTTCATTGGTACTAAAAAGTGGAAATCAAGTCATATCCTCTAGCAGTGAGTGATATATCAGTGCAAAATATCTTTTAAATATCTTCTATACATTACAAAGATAATATATTGTCATTTAGAAACATTTCAGTTCAGTTCAGTAGATACATTTAGAAGACGTATTAATAGAAAAAGAGGAGGGAAGAAATATCATCCACAACATATATTCAAGCCTTTAGAAATCAGTTTCTCCTAAAGGACTCATGGTTTGTATGCTAGTTTTTCCCTCCCCCACCCCTGACTTATCCAGTGATTGCTTCATTTCTCTGCTTTGCAGACTCCTCTGTCCCATGAGCCCAGGAGAAGTCATCACTCTTCGTGCCTGCAATCAACATCATTTAAGGCTTTCAGAGGGTGAGAACTGTTGAGTTAGAGACTTGTCATCTCATGTTTCATGTGGAGATAATGCATGACCCAGACATAATCCACCATGCTAATTTCATATCATTCTTTAGTCTGGAAACACCTTCTTCACTCCAGCTGCCTGCTACTCGTGTTCATACCCATCATCACTTCCTTTTCTTGCTAACAGAAGTCTAAAGTCTTCATGCATTTATCCCTCAGCAGTTGCAGACCTCCTTCTTTTGAGGGAGTCCTGTGGACGGGGAAGAACTAGGCACAAATGCCATACGCGAGGCATAAGCACAGAAACACTGAAGCAAGGCAGAAAATTACTGACAGCTTGACAATAAGTGGGAAGAACAACTCTGAAATGACTATAAACGCACACGGGGATTGAACGGCTAAATAAAGGGATGGCGGATGTTGGGAGTCAAGTTTCTCGCTGTTGGTGTGGAAGTCTCAGACAAGCAAGAGGGGAAGGCTAGAATGATCATGTGAAGCGGATTACAGTTGGAAACATCAGCTAACCTACCTTGCTGCTGCTGCTGCTGCTAAGTCGCTTCAGTCGTGTCCGACTCTGTGCGACCCCATAGACGGCAGCCCACCAGGCTCCGCCGTCCCTGGGATTCTCCAGGCAAGAACACTGGAGTGGGTTGCCATTTCCTTCTCCAATGTGTGAAAGTGAAAAGTGAAAGTGAAGTCGCTCAGTCGTGTCCGACTAGTAGCGACCCCATGGACAGCAGCCCACCAGGCTCCTCCATCCATGCGATTTTCTAGGCAAGAGTACTGGAGTGGCTTGCCATTGCCTTCTCCGAACCTACCTTAGCTTAATACAATAAAAATACAGATGGATACATAGAGAAGGGTTTATAGAAAAACGTGCATACGTGGTTTACGGTGCTTACTTATTTTCTTGCTCTGTGAGTTAAAACTCAGAGCAGCCTCATTCAAGTCATTTCAACAAACTCACACACTTAGCATCCAGATCTTGGTGTCTAACACAATTCTCTAATAAAAGAAACCATGGGTCCTCAGAGAAACGACCGACTTTAGAGACAAGGTGGGAAATACACAAGACAAGCCTGGAACTTCTTGCAGCACCAGAAAGTAAAGAAGTGCTAAACATAATAATGACAACCTCAACAACACAATGATGGGCTATGTCAGAGGAACAGAAAACCTGCTGAAAAGCTCCCAACAGCCAAAGTTAAAACAATTTGAGAACATAGTTAAGTAATATTGGATCATCCTTCTAAGTAGGAAATAAGCCAACATGAGTTCACACTGATAAAAATAAAAGATTGAATAAATAAACAAATGAGGGAGAAGAGACACATCTCCTATGCAGAAGCATTCAAACTAACTTATGTAGATTCTCTGCCCTCAAGGGGGAAAGCATAAATGCCCCTCCTTAAGCGTGTGCTGAGCACAGTGATGTCCTACCAAAGAACAGAGCACAGAAAGTTAGAAACAAAGAATAACTTTATGAAGGAGAAATGACAGGACCCGACCTCAGCCGGGTGATCA
The DNA here is from genome assembly GCF_049115385.1 of Moschus berezovskii. NCBI lineage: Eukaryota > Metazoa > Chordata > Mammalia > Artiodactyla > Moschidae > Moschus > Moschus berezovskii. Next base: position 85,511,799 of record NC_142462.1, read on the forward strand.
AGATCACATCACTACTGAGCATATATCCTGAGGAAACCACAATTCAAAAAGACACATGTACCTCAGAGCTCATTACAACACTGTTTACATTAGCCAGGACTTGGAAGCAACCTAGATGTCCACTGACAGATGACTGGCTAGAGAAGATGTGGTACACATATAAAACAGAATATTACTCAAGAGTGAAAAGATGGTTGGATGGCATCACCGACTCAATGGACATGAGCTTGAGAAAACTCCAGGAGATAGTGAAGGACAGGGAAGCCTGGTGTGCTGTAGTCCGTGGGGTCGCAAAGAGTTAGACGTGACTCAGTGACTGAACAACAGCCATAGAAAAGTAACTAATCTGAGTTAGTGGTAGTGAGGTGGATGAATCTAGAACCTGTTATACAGAGTGAAATGTCAGAAAGAGAAAAACAAATATTGTATACTAATGCATATAAATGGAATCCAGAAAAATAGTACTGATGAACTTGTTTTTGGGGAAGAAATGGAGACAGATGTAGGGAACAGACTTGTGGATATAGCAGGGGAAGGAGAGGGTGGGATGAACTGAAAAAGTAGCATTGACATACATACACTATCATGTGTAAAATAGACAACTAGTGGGAAGCTGATGTACAACACAGGGAGCCCAGCCTGGAGCTCTGTGATGACCTAGAGGGGTGGGACGGGGAAAGGGCTCAAAGGGAGGGAATATATGTACAATTAAGATTATTCACATTGTTGTATGGCAGAAACCAACACAGCAGCAGAGACAAGTCATGTTGACAGCTGGTACCCTTGATATGGAGTGGTGAGGAAGGCACTCTTCCTCTGCTGTTCTCAGGTTAGCTGCGAAGAAACTCAGCTACTTATCCAGTGTCACAGAGCAGATTCTGGGTAATGCATGTATGAGTGTGCTTATTTTATAGCATTTGCTTTACTTTTCTATATTTGAGCATTCTTACTGATAAAAGCAATCATGTCTAGCTCAAAAAACACAACAGCAGAGAAGCTAAGAAAATAAAAGATCTCACATCTGCATTTAGTCACCAGTCCCCAACATTACTGGTATTTAGGGACATTTTCTCCTTCTTCATTAAAGTATGGAGTGGGGGATGTTAAATAAGAGTTCTGACCTCTCACAGCCACAGAAGTTGACTACTCAGAGTCCCCCTGGTCCCCTGGACCCGGGCTCCACTGGGGTCCATTCAAGCACCCAGAAAGCATCACGGAAGACAGAAAGCATCCCTCTCTTTTCAGGATCAGGAGACCTTCTTTCTACCTCAAGGAGAGATCAGGGAAGAGTGATGCAAAAACGTGTTTATCCATTCATTCATTGTTGAACACTTTGGGTTGTTGTTAGTTTGGAGTCATTATAAACAAAGCTGTGTGCCTTGAACACTTGAATATATTAATACATTTTATATAGATATAGATTTTTATTTATCTTAGGTAATTATCTAAAAACAGAGTTTCAAGATTGTATTGTATGGTAAGTGAACGGCTAAAAGAAACAGCAAAATTGTTTTCCACAATGTGGTGTCATCTTATAATCTTAAAAGAGATACATGCTAATACTTTTAAATTTTAGTCATTCTAGGGAAGGTTTAGTATTTCCCACATACATAGTCAAATGATTTCAACAAGTTTGCCAAGATCATTCAGTGGGGAAAAGACAGTCTTTTCAGCCAATGGTACTGGTAAAGCTGAATACACACATGTAAAAGAATGAAACTGGATCCCTACCTAATTCCATATATAAAATTAAGTCAAAACAGAGCCATGACTTTAATGTACTAATAAGACCTAGGTCTATAAAACTATTGGATTAAAATAGGGCAATAACTTCATGACATTGGATTTGGCAGTGATTTCTTGGATATAACACTATGCCTTCATAGGCAGTAAAAGAAAAAACTAGACAAACTAGATCTCAATGGAAAAAGAATTGTTTTCAATTTTGTGCAATCAAAAGACACTATCAACAGAGACCCCACAGGGAAACACAGACTGAGAGAAACTATTTGCAAATCACCTATCAAATAAGTAATTAATATCCACAATAAAGAACTCCTAAAACTAAAATCCTTCATGCTAAGCCTCAATAGTATATGAACTGACAACTTTCAGATGTACAAGCTGCCTTTAGAAAAGGCAGAGGAACTACTTCTGCTTCATTGACTATACTAAAGTCTTTGACTGTGTGGATCACAACAAACTGGAAAATTCTTGAAGACACAGGAATAACAGACCACCTGACCTGCCTCCTAAGAAACCTGTATGCAGGTCAAGAAATAACAATTAGAACTGGACATGGAACAACAGACTAGTTCAAAATTGGAAAAGCAATATATCAAGCCTGCTTATAATGTCACCCTGCTGATTTAGATATAGATTTTTATTTATCTTACATATGGTTACCCAGTTTTTCCAACACTGTTTGTTGAGAAGACAATTTTTCCCCAATTAATTACATTGACAGCTTTGTCAAAAGTCAAAGGGGTCTATTTCTATACTTTCTATTCTATTCCACTGATGGACAAGTTTACATCTCCCACCACACACTGTCCAGGTTGCCATCAGTTCATGATGAGTCTTGAAAGCACACAAAGTAATCTCTTTAACTTCATTCCTATTTTTCAAAAATTTGGGATATTCTGCATTATTTGCATTCCCCTCTAATTTTTGAACCAACTTGTCATTTAAAAAATGAAAAAATTATGATATTTTAATTGGAATTTCTTTGAATCTTGAAATTGGAGAGTAAAGAATTAAAACCTTAACCATGTTGACTCTCCCAATGCATTAACGTGGTATATCTCTTTATTAAGATCTTCTTTCATTGTTCTGAATAATATTTTTTTACCTGGCACAAAATCTGTTAAATGTATTTCTAATTAGATTATTTTAAGTGGTATGATTTTTTTAGCTTCAACTGCAATTGTTCTTTGCTATACTATGTATGTTAATTTTTGTGTATAAACTTCATATCTGTGTCCTTGCTGAACTCACATGCTAGGTTGAATAGAATTTTGTAGATTCACTAGGGTTTTCCATGAAGTCAAACTTGCTGCTCATTATACACAATTTTACTTCTTATTTTCTAATATATGACTTTTGTTTCTGTATCTTTCCTTATTGCCTGTGTCTCCAGTTTAATGATATCAGTGAGAGTGGGCATCTAGCCTTGATCTTATGCATAAGGTAAATGTTTGGTTCTTTTATTGGTAATCTTGATGTTAGCTGTGGGCTTACCTGATGGCTCAGATGGTAAAGAATCTGCCTGCGATGCAGGAGACTCAGGTTCTATCCCTGGGTCAAGAAGATCCCCTGGAGAAGAGAATGGCTACCCACTGGAATATTCTTGTCTGGAGAATGCCATGGACAGGGGAGCCTGGCAGGCCATGGGCTACAGTCCATGGGGTTTCAAAGAGTCAGACACAACTGAGCTACCAGCAACATTTGATGTTAGCTGTAAGTTTTCTACATCAACTTGATAAAGGGCATATTGAGTTGAGGAAGTTTCTTTCTATTCCTCATCCGCCAAGAATTCACTTTCTTAAAAATCATGGATCTGTGTTGAATTATGGTTATCTGTCCCTCGTTGTTTTTGTTTAATTGCTAAGTCATGTCCAACTCTTTGTGACTCCCTGAACTGTAGCCCACCAGGGTCCTCAGTCCATGAGATTTCCCAGGCAAGAACACCAGAGAGGGTTGCCATTTCCATCTTCAGGGGATCTTCCTGACCCAGGGATCAAACCTGCGTCTCCTGCATTGACGGGCAGATTCTTTACCACTGAGCCACGAGGGAAGCCCCTATCTATCCCTACATACATGTATTAGATAGATTATATATATGTATATATATATGAAATTATATATATATATAATTTTTTGCATCCATTGTGATAATCATAGAACTTTTTCCTTTATTCTTTTAATATGATAAATTATATTGTTTGATTTTCAAATGTTTATATGATCTCATGTTCACTGAATAAAACTCATTCAGTCATGAGTCTTTCTGCAATTTGATGAATTCTACTTTTAAGAAGGATTTTACTGTGTCTTTTCATGAGAGTTCTAGTTCTGTGATTTTCATTTGTTATAAAGCTTTGGTATCGGCATTAACTTACGATTGATATTTTGAAATAAGTTGGAAAGTATTCCTTCCTCTTATATCTTCTGGAAAAACTTGTATTTCCTTCCCAGGGGCACATCCCCTACAGTTCATGTGGAGCTTGGAAAGATATTTTAGAAGTGAGCCCAGCTGGGGAAGTCAGTGGTTGAATGAAATAATTCCCAGAAGCTGGTGATGTCAGAGCTGCAAATCCCAAAGACCACCAGCCATGGAATAGTCTAGGGAGAAGTGTCTCTGCTCCCCAGAACTCCTCAGCTCAGGGGTGGGGCTGACCTGCTGTGTAACCAGTGCTGCGGACGATATACCCCAGGGGTGTGCTTTTACTAATAAGCTGCTCACAAAAACGCCAAACTTCTGGAATCATAGAAAGAAGGAGGAAAAGAAGGAGGAAGGGAGAAGTGGGGTGAGGGAGAACTCTCCCTTGCAGAACCCAGATCTCTATTTTACCCATCCCTTGTGGTGGTACCCACAAGTCAGAACCATCTGAGATACTGACAACCATTCTAAGTCTGCCCAAAGGAAAAGGATGAATGACAATCTGTACAGTTTTAAGACCAAGTTGCAGTAGTTTTGTTGCGAGCCAAAATGCTAACTTTGAAGGCGTCTCCAGAGCCTTTGACGAGCCTAAATGGAAAAATCCATTTTCTTCCCCAGCAGAGGCTCTCTGCCACAGCCATCTGCGTGTAAACCCAGTTACCACAGGAGACAGCATTTTTGTGGTGTATCAACTGAAAAAATGACCGACTGCTCTTTCTTGTGGTTTTTGAGCTGATGAGAAGCAAGCCTTCCCAGCAGGACCTGCATGGTGCCGCAGAGGGAATCTCATGGAAGGAAATGTAAAACCCAGCTCCTGTCAATCAGATGGAGGGAGAGCCTGAGGCAGGGTGGAGAGAGAGAAAGAGGAAGTGAGCATTTTCCACTCAAAGCTGGTTGGAAAATATCTTTCTGATACACTGATGTTCTAATGTCATTTTGTCAGTAGTACATGAAAGCATATTCTATTATCAAATCATTCTGTGAAAGCATTTTCCTCTCTCAGAGAATTAAATTACAAACATCACAGAACAGTCATAAGGCGTTCTAAAGTCTTGCCTTTCTTCAGAGTTTGCTCTAGCCAGTGGCAGACTACTTCAAATGCATCTCACGGTCTTTCTTTCATATTCTAATAGGTCCACATCTCACTTGACTTGGAATGCATCCTAGGATGAAATTCTTGCTTCATACAAATGGTTCATGAAAGTTGCAGTCACTATGGCAGTGCCCAGAGCAGGTGCACCAGCCTCCTCCCCTAGGCAGGTCAGCATTTCCAGTCCCTCCACCACCTGGAGGCCCCTTGCTGCCCTCATGCTCCAAGTGCTTGCCAGATCTCACTGCAGAACTGCCACTTTGAGAATCCTTAGATTCTTCACATCATGCCAGGAGGGGTCATACAAAAACGATCTACCCATGGAAATGTCTGCTTTGAAACCTTTGCTCTTTGGACAAGAAGCCATGCCCTACAGCTGCTGTCCAGGCCCTGGTTGTGGCACTGCTCACCTTACAGGGCCTCCTGGAGACCAGGGAGTGAGTGAAAGCCCACTGCTCTCTGCCCTCCTCTGCAAGCCAGGCTCCACCCTGCTCAGACTCACAAGCAAGACCAGTTCGGCCAGAGCACGCATCCCCCCATCCTTGCCCTTCAACTTGTAAGCATCCCGCAGGGATGCAGAGCAACCTCTGCATCAACACCACAGGACAGGCACCAAACCCATGTTCTCTTCCTTCCCAGTGTGCAGTTCTGCCCCATGTCCCAGCATCCCTGGCAGCTCAGAGCAGCCGGTGATAGAGTTTTAGCAAATAACACGAGCAGCAGTCATGGTGACGCTTTTCATTTGGCTCCTGCAATCTCCCCCTGAATGGTGGTGATATCCATAATAACAGGCAAGCCACACCCTGGAAATGAGAGAACAGCAGCCCTCCTGGCCTTTGAGTAACCACACAGAAGAGAATGGCTGTGGACCAGATCACTAATCTAGGAACATCACACGAAAAACGAGCTTCTGGGCTTCAGGCAACTAAAATGCAGGCCTTAACAGGTTCCCAACCCTAAATCATATCCTCTCTCTGACCACCTCCCAAGCTGAGTAAGGTTGCCTTCTCATGTACGTCTCCAGACCTTCTACTTGTATTCACTGATCATTCAAAAATGTGATGCGGAACTTCCCTGGTGGTCCATTGTTTAAGACTCTGCACTTCCAATGCAGGGGACACAGGTTTGATCCTTGGCTGGGAAACTAAGAGCCCACATTCTGTGGGTGTGGGCAAATTTTTTTTTAATGTAATATAATGATGTTTGCAGAGATATGTTTTTCTGTGTGGGTATTCCTCTGGAAACTATACGCTGTATGGAATATTTCAACCTAGAACAAAATGGGTGTTTAATAAATATTTGTTAAATGAATGAACACTATTTCACTTGTATTTGTATTATCCCATTGAGTTGGCTTAGTGGTCTGGAATGGTGGTCCTCATTATCCTCTTTATTGCAGACATGTTGGTAAGATGAGTAATGTAACTTTCCAAGTTCCCACAGAAGAATAATGTTAATGCTGAGATTTCAACCCAGGACTGCCTTCCATGAACTATGGTAACTGGGGTCACTCTAGGGACATAGAGTTAAAGAGACATAGGACATCGTGTCTGCTCTGGAGACCCTCACTCCAGTGAGACAAATCGGGATATACAAGAGAGGCCTTAGCAAATGGATAGCACCTTGTTGGCAGGAGGAAGAAGGACATGCAAAGCACAAGAAAGGACAATGAGGAAGCCCAGAGGGAAAGAGAGGTGTGATGCAATCAGGAGGGATGAGAAGCAGCTGCCTGGGTCCCCAGGTTTGGGATGGGTAAAGGAGTACGGAAGGTCTGACTCGGTTCTTTGCCTGAGGGCTAGTGATCTCAGGATCTGGCCTTCACACTGTAGGCCAGGAAGGAGGGGAGGCAGCAGAGACGGAGAGCCTGAGGTTTATAAGCATGACAGTGATGTGATCAGTCAGTTCTGGGTTTTGAAATGATGACTCTGGCAGCCAGGACAGAGGGCAATAAGCAGGCTGCATCTGGACGTAGGAAGAGCAGTTGGCATGTTAATGCAATGATCCCAGATCCAAAAACAGCAGCCCTGGTATCAGGCGGGAGGGAATACAGGAGAGGGAGTCTTTGTGGAACAAGCAGGTAGTGTGGTCATGGAGAAGGATGCAACACAGGAGGAAGAAGGGACAGAGCCAGGTGAACGGGGAGGGAGGGCACAGTGAGCAGGCTTTCAAATCTGGGTCTGAAGGACCAGAGGGTGAGTAAGAAAGGGCTGGCTCACTCAGTCTCTCAGGTTTGGATTTAAGTCAGAACCATCTTCAGAGATCTTCTACGCTAGTTGGTAAATGAGCTATCCATCCTCTTATCATGCAAGCTAACACATCCTGCTTGCTTTGAAAAATATTACATGAACTATTTTAGGCAGTTGAAAGATAAGCTAAGGGACTTCCCTGGTGGTCCAGTGGTTAAGACTCCAAGCTGCCAATGCAGGGGGCATGGGTTTGATCCTTCATTAGGAAACTAAGATCCCACATGCTGAAGGGAAAAAAAAATTTTTTTTTTAAAGCTAAGCTAAGAAGTGGTCCCAACCAAACAAACCATTTGATTAAATAGGCAGTTAACTACTCCAAATCATTTTTTGAAAGAATCAACTTCTGGATGCTATGACTAATGTAAAGAGAACAAAAATGCAAGCAATTTCTGTGAAAACATTTGCATTTTAAACAGCTATGTTCAAAGACTGATTTTCCCAAATTTTCCCAAACTCTGAGAACTAAAGTATACACTCCTGGCAATGTATCTGCTCCTAAGACTTTGTAAGAGTAAGACCAGCAGTCCATTTTTATTGAACACCTACTGTACTCCAAGGAATGGGCTAAGTGGTTGGGGAAGGGGTGTAACTCTGTAGAAAACATATTTAACCTGCTTTCTTAACTATGTTGTCACAAGAGTTTAGGGCCCAGGGGAGGTCACCTCCTATTCCTTGACTTGCTCTCCTCCTCCTTCAGTGGCCCCTGTCTCAGCAGCTAGCACCACCATCCAGCCAGTGTCTGGAGCAAAACTCAGAATCCATCTGGACTGCCCCTTGACTCCTCAATCAATAAATCCATCTATAAGCCTGATTTTTTGTTGTTGTTGTTCAGTCACTCAGTTGTGTCCAACTCTTTGCAATCCCTTTGCATATATGTAGCATGCCAGGCTACCCTGTCTTTCACTATCTCCCAGAGTTTGCACAAACTCATGTCCATTGAGTTGCTGATGGCATCCAACCAGCTCATCCTCTGTCGCCCCCTTCTCCTCCTGCTCTCAATACTGACAGCAGGTATTTTCCAATGCATTGACTTCAATTCCCAATGTCCCTGCTTTCTCTAGGTCCATTTACCTCCCACCCTGACCCTTCAACAGTCTCTTCCCTGATCTTCCTGACTGTAAGTTTGTCCTGCTCCAATCCAGCCCTCATCTCAGAGCCAGAACCACCTTCTCCAACATGTCTCCCATCTTAAAACAAATATAAATAACTCACAACAGCACCACTTACGGGATGTTGTCAGGACTCTCACTGGTACTTAGCTGAATGAGTTGCACTACTTAGGAAAGCTGAATGTTGAGATGCAGCAACGCTAAGGAAGGTTCAGAGCAGCACTGTTGATGAAAATAAAAGCTGGAGACAACCCAAAGGCCCACCAAGTTACTGTATAGTGAATGAGTGGTTTGTGATGGGTTAACACAATGGATAGTACATGGTAGGGAATGCAAATGCATCTCAATTATCAATACAAAATCAATAGAGATGTCTCAAATACCTGTTATTGAACAAGAAACATGAAAGTTAGACATATGAAACATGACACCACTTACATAAAGCTCATTGTCACTAAAGTCAGGCAATGTTTTGCTTCAAGAGCTATACATATGTGATAAAACTGAAAAGTGTCAGGGGAGTGCACGCAATTATGGGGAGGGAGTAGGGGGAAGTAATTGGGGAGGACTGGAGAGGGGCCTCCAAACTTCTGCTGATCTCCCCTTCTGAAGTCAGATTTTGTGCCCATTGGTTTTCACTTTAGTATTATCCCTTGAATGGTACAAATAGGTTTTATACACTGTGTATATTTCATTTAAAAAATCAAACAAAAAGGATTCAATTGGGAGTTCAACCTCCAGAATGAAAGCAGAGCTCCTCAGCGTATCTCAAGGAACTTCTGGTGACCACATCCTAGTCATCCTCATCAGTGGGGCTTGTCCTTCTGGGAGCATCCTTGCTCCAGATTTGATTCCTTTATCAGCCCTGTCTCACCTAGAACCTGCCTCTTTTCCTTACGGACTCAGTTAGCACTTACCAGATTTCAGGATCACTCCAAGGTTCAGTCTGCCTGGGCATCCCTTCAGCAGTCCCCTGTGCCATTAGGGTTAGAGCACTGATCTCTCTTCCCCCAATTGCTCACCACTCCTGCCACCAAGCTGGGACCTCAGAGTACCAGAACCACTCTTGTCCAATTCTACAACTAATGATTCTGTGCATATAATGGGCCTGTGGGTTTTTCTTAGTAAAGGAGTAGGAAGGGAAAAGGAAAGAAAATGCAGGAGAGAGAATAAAAGAAAGAGAGAGAGAAGACTGAAGCGAATAGATATCCATCAAATGTTGGGAACCTTCTTTTTGAGAAATGTTGCTATGTATTCACTAAGTCGTGTCCGACTCTTTTGCAACCTTATGAACTGTAGCCTGCCTGGCTCCACTGTCCATGGGATTTCCCAGGCAAGAATACTGGAGTGAGTTGCCATTTCCTTCTCCAGAGGATCTTCCTGACCCAGGGATGGAACCTGTATCTCCTGCACTGCAGGCAAATTCTTTATTGCTAAGCCACTAGGAAGCCACATTTCAAGAAATATGTTTCAGTTCAATTTCTCCTTTACCCGTGTGAGTTAATATGCTGAGTTTAGTGTTCTGTTCTTACATTCCTCTCCTTACCTATTTAACAACTAATTAGTGGAGCATCTGGTAATTAACTCCACACTTGCATCAGCTGGTGATTCTTCAAAGTAACTGGTACACAGTTATGTTGGCCAGTTCCCAGAGTTGAAATTGAGACAGACATCTGTAGAAGTTCTGGTGCCAGAAAGTGATTCAATGGAATTAATATGATTACTTTCACCCAATTTCAAAGGCGTATTATTGACTACTAATTTCTTCTGTGGTTTTTAAAGTTCAGGTCTCCTTAAGATGTGAGCAGCTGATGAAATGCAGGACTGACTTAATTGGGATATTGAATAAAGTATGAAATACCAGAAGAAAGTTAGTACAAATCAAAGACCAGCATGGGCTCTGAGCTATCCCACTAATCCTCTTCCCTGTTTTGTGCAGAAAGAAAAGTGGGGTCCAGAAATAACTCCCCAAGTTACCCAGCTCCTGTTTAGAAGAGTGAGACCTAGTTATCTCCTGAGTCACATTGTGGTGTCCATTCCTCTCCACCCTCTACCACGCTGTCTCATCTTAAATGACAGTGTTACAGAGAATAAAATGAAAAACATGGATTGAATGCAGGTGCCAAGCACTGCTTTTAGCAGTTTGAGCATGTGAACTCAGAGAACATAGGGGCCATCTCAGGAAGGAACACGTTCATGTTGTCCATTTCGCAGATGAGGACACTGAGCTGTCGGTGCTCCAAGGTCCCACCAATGGCTGAGACACAGTGAGTGCCTGGATTCTCCACCTGAAAACACTCACCTCCCTCTACTTTTCACATTTTGGAGTGGTCACCCCATCTGAGGTCTGTCTTGGACCTCCTACAATTGGGTGGTTTTTTCCTGAGTGTGGAATATTGTCAGAGTAGATCAGAAAAATGTTCACACTCCTACACAGAAATACACACACACAAAAAAGCTGATTCCATCTTGCTGAAGATTCCCTTCTAGAACCCCAAAGCTGAAAACAGCATCATCTATAGGAAATCCACTTTATAAACTAGAAGGAAAATTGCCATCAGATAGCAGCAATGGTGGGCTACAGCTGCATATCCCAGCCATATCTGTTCACGCTATATGAAAACAACTGCACATACTTAAAAATGGCCTGCCAGAACCAGGTGTTTATTTAAATTGCATTTTGCATTGGAGGGCCAAGGAAAATCACTTGCACATTCAAGGGTTGGCGAAGTGTTGGAGGCAGAGATGAATGATAGTATGAATGAAAGAACTAAAAAGAGAATTCAGGACTAAAACATCAAATTCTTGGCTAGTTATTTATTCTTTTCCTGCCCACCACATCACTAACCTGTATCTACCCTGGCTGGCAAACTTTTCAGCCATGGAACAGAATATTTGCTGAAAACTTAGAAAACTTGATATAAAATCTCTCTCCCACCCATTCTTCCTTCCTCCTTCTCAAACTCACAGCCACTATATACAGTAGTCTTGGTGTATAAATGGCACGAAGGCAATGGAATTAAAAAGACAGTTCAGTTCAGCTCAGTTCAGTCGTTCAGTCATGTCTGACTCTTTGAAACCGCATGGACTACAGCGCACCAGGGCTCCCTGTCCATCACCAACTCCTGGGGGTTTACTAAACCTCATGTTCTTTGAGTCAGTGATCCCATCCAACCATCTCATCCTCTGTCGTCCCCTTATCCTCCCGCCTTCAATCTTTCTCAGCATCAGGGTCTTTTCGAATGAGTCGGTTCTTCACATCAAGTGGCCAAAGTATTGGAGTTTCAACTTCAACATCAGTCCTTCCAGTGAACACCCAGGACTGATCTCCTTTAGGATGGACTGATTGGATCTCCTTGCAGAACAAGGGACTCCACTGTTCCACTGTTTCCCCATCTATTGGCCATGAAGTGATGGGACCACTAAGATGCCATGATCTTAGTTTTCTGAATGTTGAGTTTTAAGCTAACTTTTTCACTCTCCTCTTTCACTTTCATCAAGAAGCTCTTTAGTTCTTCACTTTCTGCCATAAGAGTGGTGTCATTTGCATATCTGAGGTTATTGGTATTTCTCCTGGCAATCTTGATTCCAGCTTGTGCTTCCTCCAGCCCAGTGTTTCTCATGATGTACTCTGCATAGAAGTTAAATAAGAAGGGTGACAATATCCAGCCTTGACATACTCCTTTTCCTATTTGGAACCAGTCTGTTGTTCCAGTCCAGTTCTAACTGTTGCTTCCTGACCTGCATACAGACTTCTCAGGAGGCAGATCAGGTGGTCTGGTATTCCCATCTCTCGAAAAACTTTCCACAGTTTGTTGTTATCCACACAGTCAAAGGCTTTGGCATACTCAATAAAGCAGAAGCAGATGTTTTTCAGGAAATCTCTTGCTTTTTCAATTATCCACTGGATGTGGGCAATTTGATCCCTGGTTCCTCTGCTTTTTATAAATCCAGCTTGAGCACCTGGAAGCTCATGGTTCACATACTGTTGAAGCCTGGATTGCAGAATTTTGAGCATTACTTTGCTAGTGTGTGAGATGGATGCAACTCTGCAGTAATTTGAGCATTCTTTGGCATTGCCTTTCTTTGGGATTGGAATGAACACTGACCTTTTCCAGTCCTGTGGCCACTGCTGAGTTTTCCAAATTTGTTGGCATATTGAGTGCAGCACTTTCACAGCCTCATCTTTTAGGATTTGAAATAGCTCAACTGGAATCCCATCACGTCCACTAGCTTTGTTTGTAGTGAGGCTTACTAAGGTCCACTTGACTTCACATTCCAAAATGTCTGGCTCTAGGTGAGTGATCACACCATCATAATTATTGAGGTCGTGAAGATCTTTTTTGTATAGTTCTTCTGTGTATTCTTGCCACCTTTTCTTAATATCTTCTGCTTCTGTTAGGTCCAAATGGTATGAAATGGTATGAAATCTTGGCATGAAATGTTTCACTGGTATCTCTAATTTTCTTGAAGAGATCTCTAATCTTTCCCATTCTATTGTTTTCCTCTATTTCTTTGCATTGATCACAGAGGAAGTCTTCTCTTATCTCTCCTTGATAGTCTTTGGAACTCTGCATTCAAATGGGTATATCTTTCCTTTTCTCATTTGCCTTTTGCTTCTCTTCTTTTCACAGCTATTTGTAAGACCTCCTCAAACAACCATTTTGCCTTTTTCTTGGGGATGGTCTTGAGCACTGCTTCCTGTTCAGTGTCACAAAACTCCGTCCATAATTCTTCGGGCACTCTGTCTATCAGATCTAATCCCTTCAATCTATTTGTCACTTCCAATGTATAATTGTAAGGGATTTGACTTAGGTCACCTAAATGGTCTAGTGGTTTTCCCCACTTTCTTCAATTTAAGTCTGAATTTGGCAATAAGGAGTTCATGATCTGAGCCACAGTCAGCTCCCAGTCTTGTTTTTGCTGACCATATAAAGCTTCTCCATCTTTGGCTGCAAAGAATATAATCAATCTATGTCCACATGTAGAGTCTTCTCCTGTGTTGTTGGAAGAGGGTGTTTGCTATGACCAGTCTGTTCTCTTGGCAAAACTCTGTTAGTCTTTGCCCTGCCTTATTCTGTATTCCAAGGCCAAATTTGCCTATTACTCCAGGTATCTCTTGACTTCCTACTTTTGCATTTCAGTTCCCTATAATGAAAAGGGATTGACTTCCCTGGTGGCTCAGATGGTAAAGCATCTGACTACAATGCGGGAGACCATATTTTTTGGGGTGTTAGTTTTATAAGGTCTTGTAGGTCTTCACAGAGCTGTTCAACTTCAGCTTCTTCAGCATTACTGGTTAGGACACAGATTTGGATTATTGTGATATTGAATGGTTTGCCTTGGAAACGAAGAGAGATCATTCTGCTGTTTTTGAGATTGTATCCAAGCACTGCATTTTGGACTCTTTTGTTGACCATGATGGCTACTCCATTTCTTCTAAGGGATTCCTGCCCACAGTAGTAGATATAATGGTCATCTGGGTTAAATTCACCCATTCCAGTCCATTTTAGTTCGCTGATTCCTAAAATGTTGATGTTCACTCTTGCTATCTCCTGTTTAACCACTTCCAATTTGCCTTGATTCATGGGCCTAACATTCCAGGTTCCTATGCAATATTGCTCTTTACAGCATCGGTCTTTGCTTCCATCACCAGTCACATCCACAACTGGGTGTTGTTTTTGCTTTTGCTCCATCTCTTCATTCTTTCTGGAGTTATTTCTCCACTGATCTCCAGTAGCATATTAGGCACCTACCAACCTGGGAAGTTCATCTTTCAGTGTTCTATCTTTTTGCCTTTTCATACTGTTCATGAGGTTCTCCAGGCAAGAATACTGAAGTGGTTTGTCATTCCCTTCTCCAATGGACAGGGGAAATCCTAAATTTTCTTACCAGCATTAGAAGTCCTAGGGAAAAAAATAATAGGTTCAGGTCTCCCAACTATCCATTCAAGGTAGGTTTCGAAAGTCCAGACAACCTCTCTGGTAGGACAGAGATGCTTATCTCTTGCTGCTACAGGTATTTTGCACTGAAACTCAGATCCAGAATTTAACTATAATGACACCATCACTACAAAGATAGCTGAATGCACACATTTGGTAGATAAACTATGCCAGGGTCAGGGACCTGACAGAACATGGGCTGACTGACACTAAGAATGTTTTCAACTTTATGTTGATGTAAAATTTATTATATTAGAAATCAACAGATTCTATTTAATTATATGAATTTTGATATGTGTATATGCCTTATACTGCAAGGAGATCCAACCAGTCCATTCTAAAGGAGATCAATCCTGGGTGTTCATTGGAAGGACTGATGCTAAAGCTGAAACTCCAATACTTTGGCCACCTCATGCGACAAGTTGACTCACTGGAAAAGACTCTGATGCTGGGAAAGATTGGGGGTGGGAGGAGAAGGGGACGACCGAGAATGAGATGGCTGGATGGCATCACCGACTCTGTGGACATGAGTTTGAGTGTACTCCGGGAGTTGGTGATGGACAGGGAGGCCTGGCGTGCTGTGATTCATGGGGTCGCAGTGTCGGACACGACTGAGCGACTGAACTGAACTGAACTGATGCCTATGTAACCCATGCTTTGATCAAGATATATACTATCTCTGTCATCTGTCATCCCTGAAAGTTTCCCCACGAGCACTTCCAATCAATTCCCACCTCCCAAATACGACACATGTTCTGATATCTATCACCACAGATTTTGTTTTCTTGTTCTTGATATTCATATATAGAGAATTATGAAGAGCTGTTTTTGAGAAGTATCCATGCCATTGCATGCATCAGTGCTTGCTTACTTGTGCTAAGTCACTTCAGTCGTGTCCAGCTCCATGTGACCTGATGGACCATAGCCCACCAGGCTCCTCTGTCCATGGAATTCTCCAGGAAAGAATACTGGAGTGGGTTGTCATTCCCTTCTCCAAGGGATCTTCCCCATCCAGGGATCAAAACCATGTCTCTTACATCTACCTTGCCAGGAAGGTTCTTCACCACTAACACCACCTAGGAAGCCCACATGCAGCAGTAGTTTATTTCCTTTTATTAGTGAGTGATTACCACAATTTCTGTATCAAATTTTGTTTTGATGAACATTTTGGTCCTTTCAAGGTTAGGGCAATTATTAATAAAGCCATTTTGAATGTTCTAATGCAACTGTTTTTGAGAATATGTGTTTTTACTTCCCTTAGAAAAACGATATGTGTAAGTAGAAGTGCTGGAACACAGGGCAATTATATGTATAACTTTTACAAGAAACTGCCAGAACTTTTCCCAAAAAGTTTGGACCACTTTATGCTCTTAGCAGCAATATATAAGAGATACAGTTTCTCTATATTCTTTTTTATTTTTTTTATTTTATTGGAGGCAAATTACCTTACATTAATATATTGGTTGGTTTTGCCATACATTGACACGAATCCACCCCGGGTGTACATGTGTTCCCTTTCTTGAACCCCCTTCCCACCTCCCTCTTCCCCATATCCTCCCTCTGGGTCATCCCCGTGCACCAGCCCCAAGCATCCTGTATCACGCGTCAAACCTGGACTGGTGATTCATTTCACATATGATAATATATATGCTATAATGCTATTCTCCCAAGTCATCCCACCTTCACCCTCTCCCACAGAGTCCCAAAGACTGTTCTATATACCTGTGTCTAACGCTGAGTTTGTCAAGTTTTTTTTTCATTCTAAGGGATGCAAAGTGGTACCTCACTGTGGGTTTAATGTGCATTTCCATGGTTACTAATGATGTCAAGCACCTTCTCGTGTGCTTACTGATTATTCACACATATTCACACATCTTCTCTTGTGAAGTGTGTGTGTTAGTCACTCAGTCGTGTCTGACTTTTTGTGCCCCATGGACTGTAGCCTGCCACGCTCCTCTGTCAATGGAATTCTACAGGCAAGAATACTGGAGTGGGTTGTCAAGGGGCTATTCAAATATTTTGCCTCTTTTTCATTGATTTGTTGGATTGTTGTTTTCCTGAGTGCATGCTAAGTTACTCCAGTCATGTCTGACTCTTTTCAACCCCATGGTCTGTCATCTGCCAGGTTCCACTGTCCATGGGGTTTTCCAGGCAAGAATACTCAAGTGGGTTGCCATTTCCTCCTCCAGGGAATCTTCCCAACCCAGGGATTGAACCTGCATCTCTGGCATCTCCTGCATTGACAGGCAGATTCTTTACTACTGAGCCACCTAGGAATCCCTCATATTTTAGTGTGATTTGGAATAAATGTTGAAGATTTATTTTTTCCATGCAGATACCAGGATGCTTCAACATCACTTTTTGAAAAGAATATCCTTATCCCTTTAAATGACTACAGCACCTTTGTTGAAAACAATTGCCCTTATATGTGAGAGTGTATATATAGGTTCTCTATTTCATTCCATTAATGCATGTCCATCCTTGTGCCAATCTTTCTACACTGTCAGGATTAAAAGCAGCTTTATTTCTCCCTTGTATTCCATCATGTTCCATTATAGTAATTTTGCATCATGATTTTAAGCTTATGACTTTGCATAAACTCCGTTATGAGGTGGTGCACTCATATTTCCAATGATCAGATCTCAGTGATAAAGTATTCCTTTCGTCTTTATGAAATAGGCCCTTGACCTTTGCCAGCATTCTTCATTTGAGATTGATTTCCTTTCATATTAAGATTGTCACTAACCTACATGAACTTATGGTTTGGTTAGTTTATCTTTCCTTCTCTACTTTCAACTGGTGTCCATATATTTAAAATTCATCTATTAAGAAACATTCAAGGTTTTGCTGGGGGTGGAGGTGCTTTTTTTTTAATCAAGTTTGATGATCTCTACCTTTCAGCTGGAGTGTTTAATCTACTATTTGCTTTGGAGAGCATTTATTTATATATAGAATCTCTCTACAGTCAGAAAGGATATAAAGCTATGCTTTTTACAGGACACTGCATGGTTAAAGTACAGGTCATGAGAATACCTTATATGCATATCTGGAGTGCATTTAACATCATGGAACAAGCTTGATGTATTCAGAAGCTATTTGAAAACACGGCTCCCACCAATACTTCAAAATATTCTTACTCAGTTGCAGCTAAATAATCTCATTTATAACATGTGTATCCACCCTGGAGTCCTGGAAATTGTTTCCAGTACCTACTTGCAACAGTTTTCCAGTGAATGTTTGAGAAAGATGCTAATGGACTGTGGATAATATTGAGTAAGTATCCATTTCCCTTCTTTCCAGATTCTGAGAGCATCACTATCCTGCATGTTACAATATACAGCGCTGCTGCTGCTGCTGCTAAGTCACTTCAGTCATGTCCGACTCTGTGTGACCCCATAGACAGAAGCCCACCAGGCTCCCCCATCCCTGGGATTCTCCAGGCAAGAACACTGGAGTGGGTTGCCATTTCCTTCTCCAGTGTGTGAAAGTGAAAAGTGAAAGTGAAGTTGCTCAGTCGTGTCCGACCCTTAGCGACCCCACGGACTGCAGCCCACCAGGCTCCTCCATCCATGGGATTTTCTAGGCAAGAGTACTGGAGTGGCTTGCTAGAAGAGCCTTATAAATCCTAACAGTCATAGGTAAGACAGAAATGCCAAACTTTTACTGCAGTTCCATACTCTTAAACAGAAAAAAAACACAAATATATACCAATAATGCATATCTGTGAATCAACTGGGGAACACCTAAAGTAAGACAGACAGAGAAAGACAAGTATGATGTCACTCATATGTAGAATCTAATTTTTAAAAAAGACACAAATGAACTTTTTTACAAGGCAAAAACAGACTTGCCGATATCAAAAACAAATTTCTGGTTACCAAAGAGGAAACATGGTGGGGAAGGATAATTCAGGAGCTTGGAAGTGACATACACACACTACTACTGAAGAGGAAAAGTTACAATTTTGCGTAACCGCCTGTTCCTTCTGCCTCTGTAACCCAGCTTGCTAAGTCTAGGTCACATAGGCCTCAGAAAGTGGGGACTTACAATACTAGGAACTGGAGCTTATCTGACTCACCCTTGTCTTGCTCCTTGCAATCGCCCTAGTCCCTGCAAACTCGCAAACCCGCTTAATCATGCCTGTCCTTGTATAAAAAAAACCCTGTAACCTCTGTGTTCGGGGCTCAGAGCTTGGAGTGTTAACTCTTCTGGGCTCACCGGCATAATAAACCTGAGTTCTCCAACTCTCCAAGTGTAGTGTTTGGTTTCTCGAGTAGTGGTTCCTACAACACTACATATAAGATAGATAACCAACAAGGACCTACTGTATAGCACAGGGAACTCTACTCAATATTCAATGATAACCTATATGAGAAAAAAAATCTGAAAAAGAATACATATATGTATATGTATAACTGATTCACTTTGCTGCAGACCTGAAAGTAGCACAACTTTGCAAAAACTATACACCAAAAAATTAAAAACAAAAACAATAGAATCTGAATTAATTGGAACATGTGTGATTTAAAACCAGAGGCATAAAAACTGTAAATATTGCCATTATTTTCTGAGACTGTAATTGTATACTTATACAAACACATATAAAGAATAAAATATTTCACTAAGGAAAAGGAAAAAGAAGCAGAGGAAATGCTTCCTAACTCACTCAAAGAGGCCAGCATTACCCTAATACCAAAACCAGGTAAAGACATTAAAGAAAGGAAAAGTACAGATTAGAATTTCTCATGAACAAAGACACAAAAATCCTCAATAAGATATTTGCAATTGAAACACAGCAAAGTACAAAAACAATCATATACCACTGCCCAGTGGGATTTGTTTCAAATATGCAAGGCTAATTCAACATTCAAAAATATTGATCAAAAACTAATATGCCACAGAAACAGACTAAAGAAAAAAACTTTATAATAATAACAGTTGGTGCAGATCAATTTGTATCTACAATGGAGGAACACAAAGGATTGTCACAGCCACCAGAAACTATAAACAGAAGCAAGAAAAGATTCTTCCCTGGAATCTCTGAGGGAACACGGCCCTACTGACACCTTCATTTTCAGCTTCTAGCCTCAGAACTAAAAGTAGATGACACACAGGTGTCTGAGACAAGTGGACATGAATGGTTAGTACAACGACGTAGCTGGGATGAAGCACGCCAGGGTCAGGGCTCCAGAGAGGAGCTGGTCAGAGAACACAGGCTTCCTCAAGACCAGGGCCACAGTGCAAATTCACTGGAGAAGGTCCCAAGGGGCCAATGGCAAATTAAAGCTTCAGTTGCAGGGGGAGAGCCCCCTAGGAGTCAGGGGAGGGAGAGGCCAGTATTCACAGAAGCTTCAACATGGACATCTGAGGCAGAGACCTGCCCAATTCTCTGGACAACAGTGACCCCGATGATAAAAAGGCAGGCAGGCTGCAGAGCTTCAGGTAGGAATCCCCTCCCTTCCTTCTTAGTGACGTTGATGAGGGGGTGCAGGGGTTTGAGGGGTCCTTTGAGCCTCAGGGAAGGCATCAGAGAATCATCACAGCTGGACAGAGTCTACTGATGTAGCCACGTGTACTGGGAAACAAACTCACTCAGAAGGACAATGCAGATAGTGGAGTGCAGTTTATTACACCGGCGGGCCCAAGGCAGAGACTCCTCTTAGCCAAGGACCCTGACCAGTTTTTCTGAAAAACTTATATACCCTAAGTGTACGTGCCCAAACCCACCTCCCCAAATTCCCTGAAACTAGTCTGAATAAAGGAAAAGAAAGATACAATCCAAGTTAACCCGAAATACATATGTCTTAGGCCTAGGTGGTTAGCAAATGGACAATTATCAATAGGCCTGTGGTCATACTCCAGTAAGCATAATAGAATTTATGATTCTATTTGGTTACACAGATAATTAGGGTATTCTTTTAGGCAACAAAGAGTCTAGGTACAAGCCCTGGGCTCTTCAATCTAGGGGGCCTGGTTTTCCTGTTGGTATGTCGCTTCCATTGATACTGGGCATATAGCTCACTGTCCACAGACCAGCCCAAGATGGAGTCCTGCTTTCAAGACGGAGCCTCTTCTGTCTGTTTCCTCCTTCATGCCCGCCTCTTGATGCTCTTAACTCATAGTATGAGCATCATTCATAGGGATATATTGCACGCTGACTCTCCGACCTCCAATGTGGGAGAACAACATCAACCTTTGGGTTACAAAGTTCACAATACCTTGTAAAATAAAGGGTCCGCAAAGCGAACTATCACGGCAACTATAACAATGGTAAATATACTTTTCCACTAGTCACCCTTCACCTAAGATAGGACCGAAGTCCACAAAAGGAAGATTTTCATCAGACAGAACTTTTTCCTGACCTTTCATATCATCTACGGTGACTGATATATAGCCAGATAAATCAGGAATATATACGCAACATCCAACTTTAATTATAGCACAGGTCCCTCTTTGTAATGAAACTATCTCAAGATGATACCAGCAAGTCCTTGCAGCAGCAGTTGATTGTAGAGCTTCATCTCTTTTTCTTCATTAAGATGATCTTGGTTTCACGGGGATCAGTGAAGTCCTTTTATGTAGTCCACTCAGTGTCCTCCGGGTCAGCGTGATATGCTCACTTCACCCTCATGTGGAGGATCCAGGGAGTGACACTTGCAACTCTAACTGCAGCAGGGCTGGTTAGAACAACAGTGTATGGACCCTTCCAATGTGGGGCCAAGGAGTCGTGTTTCCAGTCCTTGATCACACCTGATCGCTGGCCAAAAATTCGCGATTCTGTTCCCCAAGGGGGAATGGCACACTTTCTTGTACAAACTTAGTTGCCTGATTTATTACCTTACCCAGTTGTTCCATCTGCTGTAAAATCTCATCTCCCCTTGCTTGCTGCTTAGTCACTTCAGTCGTGTCCGACTCTGTGTGACCCCATAGATGGCAGCCCACCAAGCTCCCCCATCCCTGGGATTCTCCAGGCAAGAACACTGGAGTGGGTTGCCATTTCATCTCCCCTTACCTGAGGCAAATTTGTTGGCACCTGTTTTATTATGGGAGGGGGCCTCCCATACACAATTTTGTACAGAGAAGAGCCATGGGACTGTGTGATCATCCTGAGTCTGAGCAGAGCCGTCGGAAACAAGTCCACTCAGGAACAGTCTCTAAGATCCACTTAGAGAGTGTCTCTTTAAGTGTCCAGTTGGTTCCTTCCACCATCCCAGAACTCTGTGGCACATCTGCTGTATATTTAATTTCCACTTGATGTTTAAAGTTTTGCTTACTTGTTATCAAGTAAATCAGCTACGAAAGCAGGGCCATTGTCCAATCCAGTGCTGGCAATAAATCCATATCTGGGAACTATCTCCCTAAGGACAAACCGGGCTACTTTTGATGCTCTTTCAGTCCGGGTAGGAAAAGCTTCTACCCATCCCGAGAACGTACATACTCTAACCAGCCTGTAGTGGTAGTGTCGGTGAGGTTTCATTTCAATGACGTCCACTTCCAGGTGTTCAAAGGGCAACATGCCTTTTACCTGAATCCCTGGAGGTTTCTGTCTGTGCCAAGAGGCAGCATTGACCTGTGAGCAGGCAGTGCAGTTCTGAGATTTTGTCCTGCATAGGGAAGAGAGGCGGGGAACCAAGAAATATTTTCGAATTAGCTCTTCCAATTTATCATGGCCTAGATAGGTCGCTTGATGTGTTTGGCTTACCAGAGTGGGTGCCAGCTCCTCCGGTACCAATAATTTGCCACTTGGCACTTCCCACCATTCCTTTTCAGTCTTGATGGCCCCTTCTACTTTGGCTAGTTGCTTTTTTGCTTCAGTGTATTTTGGAAAGTTGGAGAAGGAAATGGCAACCCACTCCAGTACTCTTGCCTGGAAAATCCCATGGGCGGAGGAGCCTGGTAGGCTGCAGTCCATGGGGTCGCAAAAAGTCGGACACAACTGAGCGACTTCAATTTCAATTTTTACTTTCACGCATTGGAAAAGGAAATGGCAACCCACCCCAGTGTTCTTGGCTGGAGAATCCCAGGGACGGGGGAGCCTAGTGGGCTGCCGTCTATGGGGTCACACAGAGTCGGACACGACTGAAGCAACTTAGCAGCAACAGCAGCAGCAGCAGCATTAGTTCAGGTAGCTCCACCATATGAGAGCTTTAATAGGGGTTTCACTGATCACCCCCAAGCCCTCGGCTGCTTGTTTTGTGGTCTTATCTGTCAGTCTGTTCCCTGAGCCCGGGGGGTATCCTCTTTTTGACGTCCTCAGCAGTGTATGACTGCAACCCTTTCTGGTTCCCAGGCAGCATCTGATAGGGTCTTAATTTCTTCCTTATTTTTAGTATCTTTTTCACTAGCTGTCAAAGGCCTCTCTCATTATACCGAGCCCTGCAGTGTGATAAAAGCATACCTGGAGTCTGTGTAAATGTTTGTCTTCTTACCTTTTGAGAGTTGGAGGGCCTGGATTAGAGCATATAGTTCGGCCTGTTGAGCGGACCAGTGTGATGGCAGAGCGCTAGCCTCAGCGATGGTTTCTCCCATGACTACTGCATATCCCAATGGTCATTGTCCTTGTTTCGCCAGGCTGGTTCCATTGGTGTCCAGGACCAAATCTGGGTCCAGGATTGGCTGGTCTCTCAAGTCAGGTCTGCTGGCATATTTCCTTGCAATTATGTGAGGGCCCACCTTCTCCCATAGGAAAGAGAGTGGCCAGATTCAGGGCCTGACAAGGCTCAGTAGTAACATGGCAGTTCTCACATAACAGTCCCTGGTACTGAGTAACCCGAGATGTTGACAGCCATTTATGGGGAGCCCTCGCAGGAGAGTGTTGACCTCATGTGGGACTATTACGAACAAATCTTGGAGCAAAGTCAGCTTGGTTGCCTCCCGGACCAGTAAGGCAACTGCAGCAACTGCCCATAAGCATCCCGGCCACCCAGTGGCAACATTGTCCAGCTGATTAGAGATAAGTCACTGGTCTGTCCCATGTCCTCAGAGCCTGGGACAACACCCCCACTCACCTTGTCCTTTTCAGTCACATAAGGAGTAAACGGCTTAGCAAGGTCCTGCAGGCCTAAGGCGGGTGCTGACGTCATTGTACCGGGTTTGAGTTCTATTACCAGTGGGACCTGTTTTGCAAGCCTGGGGGCGGGAGCGTGGGGTGGGGGTATGGTCTTCTGCCCAGACCTCAGGGAATTGTTGAGTTAACTCTCCCTCTTGACTCTTTAGCCATCCGGTTTCCTTACTGGGACATCGTGCAACCTCCATTCATCTTGAGGGATTACTGAGAGAAAGCGAAAATAGGTGGTTGAGCCCACTCAAACAGTGGGTCTTTTTGGGGGGAAAGGTCACTTGTGCCCCCAATTTAGACAGCAAGTCTCTTCCTAACAAAGGTACTGGGCATTCAGGAATGTGTAAAAATTCATGAGTCTCTTGGTGTCCCCCGATCTGACATTTTCAGGGTAGACTAGAGACACAAAGGCTGCATTTATCACCATCTGAGACCCAGCAGCCTCTGGCTGGGTCTGTTGGCGAATAACGTCTATAGGCCTCGCACAGTCTTTCGTGAGTCTAACTCAGAGGGTGATTCGCTTTCCCTTTGAATCACTTCGGAGGGTTTTGCGATACTCATAGCTTTTCGGGCCCCCCTCTTGAAACCTCGTAACACAGTAACCTGATATCCCTCCAAGCAGCCCCTCCCTTCCTCTGCGTTACAGTGCCAATTGGGCCTCTCATCCGGGGTGGCAGGTTCTGCCCACTGCTGCGGGTTTGCAGTACCCTCAGGTGCCATTTCTCTTAACCATTTTCTGGCCTCAGTTAGGATCCTGTGTATTTCGTCAGTGCTGAAAAGGGAGACTAGTAGTTGGATTATGTCATCCTATGTAGGGCTGTGGGATTGAAAAATAGTCTCCATTAGCCTCATCATGGCTTGTGGCTCCCCCGAGTACAGTGGAGCGTGTCTCTGCTAGTTGAATATATCCGTAGAGTAAAATGTCTGGTAATAATAGGCTACAGGGGTCTGATGGTAGTGTCCCATGCGTCCTGAACCAGAGGCTGTTGGAGCTCTCTGAGGGGCATCTGTAGTGGGGTTCTTTCCCCCTGTTCCTTGGCGGAGCGCAGCCTCTGTCTAAGTGCTGTGTTTTCTTCCCTCCTCCCATCAGTACTCACCAGGAGAGGTGGATACAATCTACGAGGTCCAGCTGAGGTGGAATTCTGGGGGCATTGACCAGAGGTCTCCACTGCTGGGATTGGAGCCTGCTGAAATGGCGGCTCTACGAACTCAGGGAGAGCTGGTGGAAGAACAGTGGCTGCTGCAGGAACTTCACCTGGCCTTGGATTGGGCATTAAGGCGTCCTCCGGTCCTGGTGGAGCATGGGGAGGCAGGCGCTTCATTATCCAGTATGGGGGAGGGGTCACGTCATCCCGGTTCAAATCCTGTAGAGTTTTCTTTTTTATCATCAGTCAATTTTTGTGCCATTAATATTTTTCCCTTTCCCTTCTGGTTACAGAACCTTGTCCAAGTAGGAGGGTCTTGAGCTAACCCTAGCCATGAGTCAATATATGGATATTGATCCAGGTGTCCTGGTTCTCTGGTGACTACTGTATAGACTGCTTCCACTATTTTTTAGATCATGGTGTTCTCTGGTGGCCATCCTACTCCCATGGGGGCCACTCGACCTCACAGAGTATGTGGAGGCGGTTAGGCTTCATATTCATCCCATAGTCTCCTAGAAATACCTTCTTTAAATTTTTAATCATGCACGCCAATATAGTTGCCTTAAGATTCACTTCCCCCCATCCTGCTTACCATCTTGGACCTTCTTCTACTTTTGCTTTTCCTTCTGTCTACAAAGTTCTCAGTACCCTATGTACTTCTGATATTTCCACTCAATGACACTTAAATTGCCATTCTGCCTCCTTCCTAATTGGGGTGAGAAGAGCCTTACCTGCCAGACCCCAGAGGGAGAAGGGGGACCGGCGTGCCTTCACCTGCCGGTCAGCACAGCCAAACCAGAACACCACGTGATCTACTGTTTCTCCCTTAACTTTTAAAGTCCATTCTGCCTTGGTGGGCTTGATCAGGTGCGGATGAAAATACAGATGGATTAAATATCCCACGTCCCAGGCCGTCTCCGGAAAAGCCAATTCGTACTCACTTATGTGTCCCCCTTCTTCTGGCCTGGCGATTCCGAGGGGGTCAAGAATTTCATAGCAGATGGGACACCTCCTTGGGGAAGGCAGAATATGAGCACACAAAAACCAAGATTCTTCTCCTAAAATCCCCTGGCATTTGCTTGTTAATGATTTTCCCCAGATTGGCGTGGACACCACCTCCTAAATGACCTTCACAGCTTTCCTTCCTAAGCCCTAACATGATCGTCAACCTGTGTACCAAGCAATCGTTCAGTTCAGTCACTCAGTCGTGTCCGACTCTCTGCGACCCCATGAATCACAGCACGCCAGGCCTCCCTGTCCATCACCAACTCCCGGAGTTCACTCAAACTCATGTCCATCGAATCGGTGATGCCATCCAGCCATCTCATTCTCTGTCGTCCCCGTCTCCTCCTGCCCCCAATCCCTCCCAGCATCAGAGTCTTTTCCAGTGAGTCAATTCGTCGCATGAGGTGGCCAAAGTATTGGAGTTTCAGCTTCAGCATCAGTCCACCTGCCTATTCTAGGCTCCTGTAGGTCTGTGCCCCTTCTAGTCCCTCCCAGGGGGGTGATCAGGCCCCTCTTCCACCCTGACGGGTGGGTTCCTCCTCACCTGAGCGCTTAGTTCCCCTTCTGCCGTCCACTACCTGCTAATATGAAAGGTCCGGGCATCGAGAAGCAGAATCCCTCCAGAAGGTCAAGGCGCCTTCCCCCCTCTAGAAGATTCAAGCCGCAAGGCCTCAGAGTAGTCCCAAATAGGACTTGTCTCCTCAAAGGGAGGAGTTTCCCGGCCAGTGCCCCAATGTTGTAGCCATGTGTACTGGGAAACAAACTCACTCAGAAGGACAATGCAGATAGTGGAGTGCAGTTTATTACACCGGCGGGCCCAAGGCAGAGACTCCTCTTAGCCAAGGATCCTGACCAGTTTTTCTGAAAACCTTACATACCCTAAGTGTATGTGCGAAAACCCACCTCCCCAAATTCCCTGAAACTAGTCTGAACAAAGGAAAAGAAAGATACAATCCAAGTTAACCCGAAATACATATGCCTTAAGCCTAGGTAGTTGGCAGTGGATAATTATCAATAGGCCTGTGTCATACCTCAATAAGCATAATAGAATTTATGATTCTATTCGGTTACACAGAATAGAATTAGGGTATTCTTTTAGGCAGCAGAGAGTCTAGGTATGAGCCCTGGGGCTCTTCCATCCAGGGTGCCTGGTTTTCCAGTTGGTATGCTGTTTCCATGGATACTGGGCATATAGCTCAAAGTCCACAGTCCGACCCAAGATGGAGTCCTGCTTTCAAGATGGAGCCTCTTCTGTGTGTTTCCACCTTCATTCCCCCTCTTGATGCTCTTAACTCATAGTATGAGCATCATTCATAGGGATATATTGCACCCTGACTCTCCGACCTCCAATGTGGGAGAACAACATCAACCTTTGGGTCACAAAGTTCACAATACATTGTAAAACAGAGGGTCCACAAAGTGGAACTATCACGGCAACTATAACAATGGTAAATATACTTTTCCACCAGTCACCCTTCACCTAAGATAGGACCGAAGTCCAAAAAGGAAGATTATCATCAGGCAGAATTTTTTCCTGACCTTTCATGTCATCTAGGGTGGCTGATATATAGCCAGATAAATCAGGAATATATATGCAACATTCAACTTTAATTATAGCACAGGTCCCTCTTTGTACTGAAACTATGGTTAGTCTCAAGATGATACCAGCAAGTCCTTGTAGCAGCAGTTGATTGTAGAGCTTCATCTCTGTTTCTTCTTTAAGATGATCTTGGTTTCACGGGGATCACTGGGGTCCTTTTGTGTGGTCCACTTGGCGTCCTCCGGGTCTGCATGATATGCTCTCTTCACCCTCACATGGTGGATCCAAGAAGTGACAACTGCAACTTTAACTGCAGTAGCGCTGGTTAGAACAACATTATATGGACCCTTCCAATGTGGGGCCAAGGAGTCGTGTTTCCAGTTCTTGACCACACATGATCCCCGGGCACAAATTCATGAATCTGTTCCCCAAGGGGGAATGGCACCCTTTCTTGTACAAACTTAGTTACCTGATTTATTACCTTACCCAGTTGTTCCATCTGCTGTAAAATCTCATCTCCCCTTCAGTTCAGTTCAGTTCAGTCGCTCAGTCGTGTCCGACTCTCCATCTCCCCTTCTGTTCTGTTCTGTTCAGTCGCTCAGTCGTGTCCGACTCTTTGCGACCCCGTGGACTGTAGCCTACCAGGCTTCTCCATCCATGGGATTCTCCAGGCAAGAATACTGGAGTGAGTTACCATTTCCTTCTCCAGGGGATCTTCCTGACCCAGGGATCAAACCCTGTCTCCCGCATTGGAGGCAGACGCGTTAACCTCTGAGCCACCAGGGAAGCCATCTCCCCTTACCTGAGGCAAATTTGTTAACACCTGTTTTATTATGGGAGGGGGCCTCCCATACACAATTTTGTATGGAGAAGATCCATGGGACTGTGTGATCATCCTGAGTCTGAGCAGAGCCGTCGGAAACAAGTCCACCCAGGAATAGTCAGTCTCTAAGATCCACTTAGAGTGTGTCTCTTTAAGTGTCCGGTTGGTTCCTTCTACCATCCCATAACTCTGGGGCATATCTGCTGTATGCAATTTCCACTTGATGTTTAAAGTTTTGCTTACTTGTTATACTAAATCAGCTACGAAAGCAGGGCCATTGTCCAATCCAGTGCTGGCAGTAAATCCAAATCTGGGAACGATCTCCCTAAGGACACACCGGGCCACTTCTGATGCTCTTTCAGTCCGGGTAGGAAAAGCTTCTACCCATCCCGAGAACTATGACCAGCCCATAGTGGTAGTGTCGGTGAGGTTTCATTTCAGTGAAGTCCACTTCCAGGTGTTCAAAGGGCAGCGTGCCTTTTACCTGAATCCCTGGAGGTTTCTGTCTGTGCCAAGAGGCAGCATTGACCTGTGAGCAGACAGTGCGGTTCTGAGATTTTGTCCTGCATAGGGAAGAGAGGCGGGGAACCAAGAAATATTTTCAAATTAGCTCTTCCAGTTTATCATGGCCTAGCTGGGTTGCTTGGTGTGTTTGGCTTACCAGAGTGGGTGCCAGCTCCTCCGGTACCAATAATTTGCCACTTGGCACTTCCCACCATTCCTTTTCAGTCTTGATGGCCCCTTCTGCTTTGGCTTGTTGGTTTTGGGCTTCAGTGTATTTTGGAGAGTCTAGTGTTAACTCAGTAGCTCCGCCAATATGAGAGCTTTAATAGGGGCTTCACTTGTCACCCCCAAGCCCTCGGCTCTTGTTTAGTGGTCTTATCTGCCAGTCTGTTCCCTGAGCCAGGGGGGTATCCTCTTTTTGACGTCCTCAGCAGTGTATGACTGCAACCCTTTCTGGTTCCCAGGCAGCATCTGATAGGGTCTTAATTTCTTCCTTATTTTTAGTATCTTTTTCACTAGCTGTCAAAGGCCTCTCTCATTATACCGAGCCCTGCAGTGTGATAAAAGCATACCTGGAGTCTGTGTAAATGTTTGTCTTCTTACCTTTTGAGAGCTGGAGGGCCTGGATTAGAGCATAAGGTTCGGCCTGTTGAGCGGACCAGTGTGATGGCAGGGCGCTAGCCTCAGCGATGGTTTCTCCCATGACTACTGCATATCCCGACGGTCATTGTCCTTTTCTCCAGGCTGGTGCCTCCAGGACCAAATCTGGGTCCAGGATTGGCTGGTCTCTCAAGTCAGGTCTGCTGGCATATTTCCTTGCAATCATGAGAGGGCCCACCTTCTCCCACAAGAAAGAGAGTGGCCAGACTCAGGGCCTGACAAGGCTCAGTAGTAACATGGCAGTTCTCACATAACAGTCCCTGGTACTGAGTAACCCGAGATGTTGACAGCCATTTATGGGAAGCCCTCGCAGGAGAGTGTTGACCTCATGTGGGACTATCACGAACAAATCTTGGAGCAAAGTCAGCTTGGTTGCCTCCCGGACCAGTAAGGCAACTGCAGCAACTGCCCATAAGCATCCCGGCCACCCAGTGGCAACATTGTCCAGCTGATTAGAGATAAGTCACTGGTCTGTCCCATGTCCTCAGAGCCTGGGACAACACCCCCACAGCCACCTTGTCTTTTTCAGTCACGTAAAGAGTAAACGGCTTAGCAAGGTCTGGCAGGCCTAAGGCGGGTGCTGACGTCATTGTACCGGGTTTGAGTTCTATTACCAGTGGGACCTGTTTTGCAAGCCTGGGGGCGGGCGGGGGGTATGGTCTTCTGCCCAGACCTCAGGAAATTGCTGAGTTAATTCTCCCTCTTGACTGTTTAGCCCGTCCGGTTTCCTTGCCGGGAGATCGTGCAGGCTCTATTCATCTTGAGGGGTTACTGAGAGAAAGCGAAAATAGGTGGTTGAGCCCACTCGAACAGTGGGTCTTTCGTGGGGGGGGACGGTCACTTGTGCCCCATTTAGACAGCAAATCTCTTCCTAACAAAGGTACTGGGCATTCAGGAATGTTTAAAAATTCATGAGTCTCTTGGTGTCCCCTCATCTGACATTTTCAGGGTAGACTAGAGACACAAAGGCTGCATTTATCACCATCTGAGACCCAGCAGCCTCTGGCTGGGTCTGTTGGCGAATAATGTTTATAGGGCTTGCACAGTCTTTCGCATAACTCAGAGGGTGATTCGCTTTCCCTTTGAATCACTTCGGAGGGTTTTGCGATACTCATAGCTTTTCGGGCCCCCCTCTTGAGACCTTGTAAAATAGTCATCCGATGTCTCTCCAGGCGGCCCCGCTGTTCCTCTGCATTACAGTCCCTCAGGTGCCATTTCTCTTAACCATTTTCTGGCCTCAGTTAGGATCCTGCATCTTTCCTCAGTGCTGAAAAGGGAGACTAGTAGTTGGATTATGTCATCCTATGTAGGGCTGTGGGATTGAAAAATAGTCTCCATTAGCCTTATCATGGCTTGTGGCTCCCCCGAGTACAGTGGAGCATGTTTCTGCCAGTTGAATATATCCGTAGAGGAAAATGGCTGGTAATAATAGGCTACAGGGGTCTGATGGTAATGCCCCATGCGTCCTGAACTGGTGGCTGTTGGAGCTCTCTGAGGGGCATCTGTAGTGGGGTTCTTTCCCCCTGTTCCTTGGCGGAGCGCAGCCTCTGTCTAAGTGCTGTGTTTTCTTCCCTCCTCCCATCAGTACTCACCAGGAGAGGTGGATACAATCTACGAGGTCCAGCTGAGGTAGAATTCTGGGGGCATTGACCAGAGGTCTCCACTACTGGGATTGGAGCCTGCCAAAACGGCAGCTCTACGAACTCAGGGAGAGCTGGTGGAAGAACAGTGGCTGCTGCAGGAACTTCACCTGGCCTTGGATTGGGCATTAAGGCGTCCTCCGGTCCTGGTGGAGCACGGGGAGGCAGGCGCTTCATTATCCAGTATGGAGAGGGGTCAGGTCATCCCCGTCCAAATCCTGTAGAGTTTCCTTTTTTATCATCAGTCAATTTTTGTGCCATTAATATTTTTCCCTTTCCCTTCTGGTTACAGAACCTTGTCCAAGTAGGAGGGTCTTGAGTTAACCCCAGCCATGAGTCAATATATGGATATTGATCCAGGTGTCCTGGTTCTCTGGTGACTACTGTATAGACTGCTTCCACTATTTTTTAGATCATGGTGTTCTCTGGTGGCCATCCTATTCCCATAGGGGGCCACTCGACCTCACAGAGTATGTGGAGGCGGTTAGGCTTCATATTCATCCCATAGTCTCCTAGAAATACCTTCTTTAAATTTTTAATCATGCACTCCGATACAGTTGCCTTAGATTCACTTCCCCTCAGCTTGCTTACCATCTCGGACCTTCTTCTACTTTTGCTTTTCATTCTGTCTACGAAGTTCTCAGTACCCTATGTACTTCTGATACTTCCACTCAATGACACTTAAATTGCCATTCTGCCTCCTTCCTAATTGGGGTGAGAAGAGCCTTACCTGCCAGACCCCAGAGGGAGAAGGGGGACCGGCGTGCCTTCACCTGCCGGTCAGCACAGCCAAACCAGAACACCACGTGATCTACTGTTTCTCCCTTAACTTTTAAAGTCCATTCTGCCTTGGTGGGCTTGATCAGGTGCGGATGAAAATACAGATGGATTAAATATCCCACGTCCCAGGCCGTCTCCGGAAAAGCCAATTCGTACTCACTTATGTGTCCCCCTTCTTCTGGCCTGGCGATTCCGAGGGGGTCAAGAATTTCATAGCAGATGGGACACCTCCTTGGGGAAGGCAGAATATGAGCACACAAAAACCAAGATTCTTCTCCTAAAATCCCCTGGCAATTGCTTGGTAATAATTTTCCCCAGGAAGGCATGGACACCACCTCCTAAATGACCTTCACAGCTTTCCTTCCTAAGCCCTAACACGCTCGTCAACCTGTGTACCAAGCAATCATTTCCACCTGCCTATTCCAGGCTCCTGTGGGTCTGTGCCCCTTCTAGTCCCTCCCAGGGGGGTGATCAGGCCCCTCTTCCACCCTGACGGGTGGGTTCCTCCTCACCTGAGTGCTTAGTTCCCCTGCTGCCGTCCACTACCTGCTAACATGAAAGGTCGGGGTGTTGGGAAGCAGAATCCTTCCAGAAGGGTGAAGCGCCTTCCCCGCTCTAGAAGATTTGAGCCGCAAGGCCTCGGAATAGTCCCAAATGGGACTTGTCTCCTCAAAGGGAGGAGTTTCCCGGCCAATGCCCCAAATGTTGTAGCCACATGTACTGGGAAACAAACTCACTCAGAAGGACAATGCAGATAGTGGAGTGCAGTTTATTACACCAGTGGGGCCAAGGCAGAGTCTCCCCTTAGCCAAGGACCCTGACCAGTTTTTCTGAATAACTTATATACCCTAAGTGTATGTGCCCAAACCCACCTCTCCAAATTCCCTGAAACTAGTCTGAACAAAGGAAAAGAAAGATACAATCCAAGTTAACACATGATGCATATGACTTAAGCATAGGTGGTTAGCAGTGGACAATTATCAATAGGCCTGTGGTCATACCCCAATAAGCATAATAGAATTCAGGATTCTATTCAGTTACACAGATAATTAGGGTATTCTTTTAGTCAACAGAGAATCTAGATACGAGCCCTGTGGCTCTTCCGTCCAGGGGGCCTGGTTTTCCAGTTGGTACGTCGTTTCCATGGATACTGGGCATATCGCTCAGAGTCCACAGTCCGGCTCAAGATGGAGTCCTGCTTTCAAGATAGGGCCTGTTCTGTTTCCTCCTTCACTGATAATATAACTTGCATTGAAATAAATATTGCCCAAGAAGCACAGTTCCAAACTGAAAGTGACTTAAAAATGGCCAGAATACACTGAGTTTACCAGACTGGATTTTTATTATTATTTGTGGCTGTTATTGCAATGGAGTCTTGGGAGAGAACTCTTAAAACTTATAGAAATGAACCAACATTTCTCTTTTCATCATGATTCCTGACTCTAGTTCACACCTGCTACACTAATACATTTTGACATCTTATTGAAATCAATATATTTCTAGAGAAAACAAGTCCAAAATGTATTTAAGAAAGTAATGAAAACCCATTACCATAAAGGAAATTATAAGGCTGACCCTATCCTGCACACACACAAATCTAAAAAAGTAAAAACTGTAGAGGTTCAATGATTTTACAGTGAACTCTAGTGAGACTGCTGAGAGCAGGTAATTTAAGAGTCTTTGTTTGTTCTCCTGCAGCACAAAAGATGCATAATTTTCAAGCCAGCAGGAAAAAGTATACCCCAAGAGAAAATCAAGCAATGGAATCCAGAGACAACTGACAAGAAATTCAAATGTTTCCTAACAATAGGAAAGTAGATAAAAGACAGAGTCATGATTTTCACATATTGAAATGGTGATGTATCAGCACACAAAAGGAGCCCCTTCCTGCTATGAATGCAAAATCCTCAAGTAGGTTTAAGTCTGAGGGTAGGATGGCAGAGACCCTCCTGGATGCACACCCGACACCCTCCAGGGACTGAGCTGCTGGTTAAATGCACTGCTCAGAGTCAGACTAGGAGGCTCTCACTGCTCCTGGCCCTGGTACGAGTTCAGGCCATCTTCGTGGGAGACCACAGCCAGAGCCTTGCTCCTGGGAACCTAATCCACCTGTCCTCCCAAGAGGACTGTGATGCTCTAAACCTCACAATCTAGACAATACAACAATAAAACCTTAGAAGGGAAAGGAAAGTTTTTACACAGGAAACAAAGAAAAAGCTGACCTGGGGAATGAATGCTCTTTGCCTTTGTCAATGAAAATAATAAACAATCTAAAATAGGAAAAGAAAAGAGTTTCATTTGAGCCAGTCTGAGGGCGATAGACCGGAAGACAGCCTCTCAGATAACTCAGAAGAACTGCTCCAAAGAAGCATGGTTTTCAGCACATGTTTTGTTTGTCAGAACAAAGAATATCAAATAAGTCAGGATTTAGAAAGGAAAAAAACAAAACAGGAGCTCAGCCTGGTGCTCTGTGACAACCTAGAGTGATGGGATGGGGTGGGAGGTGGCGGGGAGGTTCAAGAGGAGAGGACATGTTTATACCTATGACTGATTCGTGTTGACAGATGGCAGAAACCAACACAATATTGTAAAGCAATTATTCTCCAGTTACAAATAAATAAAACAGGCCAGGATGTACACAACGAGTCAGCATGGCCTTGGCACCTGAAAATGGGATCTTACCATGGAAGGAGGACCAGCATTGGCATCCCAGATAGGGAGGCATTTAATCTTTATTTTTAACATGGATATTCTTTACTCCTTGCCAACTTTTTCTTTAATATTTAAGCAGATGTACAATGTATGATAGCCACAAACAGGCTGTTCCAGGTAGCATAAAATTCAAGTTAACCCATGTATAAGCCAGAATGATTTTTCCATGCTTCAATATGTAAAAGTTTCTTTTATCGCACTGAAGGAGCCCACTGATCCAGGGTCTGGTCAGGAGCTTCCTGGCGAGCATGGTACTGACTTCCTGGGTGATGGAGAGAAGTAGAACTGTCCACTATTCTTTAGTAGAGAAGGGAAAACCAGAGGCCAGGAGGGACTGCAGACACCTGTGAGACTCCCATGTATCATCCTCTGCTCTTACCATTGCCGCAAGGTGACTTTCTGGAAGTTTCCTGCCCCGCCCCTCACAACATAATTTCTGCCTCTGGGCCTTGCTCTGCTTAGAGACTGTCTTCCTGAGGCCTGACTTTTGTTTCCTTAGCTCTCTGCCCTGGAGACCACCTGCCCCGGCCCAGCCTTACCTGCCTCTTGCGGGTTGGCCTGCCAGTGCTGAGCACTGTCTGACCCTGCATCACAGGGCACTTCTCCCAGGTCTGGTGCCTGCCTCCTGCAAAGGAGCAGAGGGTTTAGATAAGCACTCTGAAACGCACTTTTCTCATTCTTAACAGGCATGACAAGGGGAGCTCCGAAGCACATGGGCAGAGGGCCCACCCTGCAGACCTGCACCCAGAGTAGCCCCGGGGCTAAGATTGCCCTCTGCTCTGAGCTGGGATAATAAGACTTCGTTTGCTTTTGTCTTGAGATGGCAACCTAGGGACTGACCCGATGCTTCCAGGGCCCCAGGAAAAGAGAACTGCCCATCCCCAGACTTCGGTGATCCCTGGACTAGTGGCTGCTTCTCCTCCTCTCTACCCATAACCTCTCTTTCCATTGGGAGACTTCCATACCCTCTACATGCCGTGCCCCCTCCCAGCTCCAGCCCCATCCACTGGTATCTGATTCTCCCACTTTGCCCTCAGGAACGTCGTAGAAGAAATTGCCCTATAAGTTGGGGGATGGTGATCATGTTTCCTCATACATCCCCTCTCCAGACTTAGCATCTCATGCCCTCACGTGACATGGCATTCAGATGCCTGTTAGTGTTTTTATTAGCATAGTTTCTCTCCTAAAAAATCAGTAAAATAGCTCTGCTTTCGCTGATTATTTGAAGGAACTGGTTTTATGAAAAATTAAGATCTGTGTTGCTGTGTTCAGCTGAGGTTCATCTGTTCCCAGGACATTGCCACATAGGCATTAATGACATTGGGAACCCCGCGGACTCTCGGTGTTCTCATTACACAAGGGAACAAGTTCTGCCATGGTGAGCACTCCTCTGTGCGAACCGGAACTCAGAGTGTGAGTGGAGGCAGGACGATGCAGTGGCAGCTTAGGTGTTGCCTGCTGGCCAGCACATACAGAAGACACAGCTGTCTGAGTATCTGGTGCATCTGTTGGGAGGTTTTGTCCTGCAAGAAACTGAATATTCTTCCTTAAGCATATTGTCAGGCCTATTATATGTAGGGGCTTCCCTGGTGGCCCAGATAGTAAAGACTCTGTCTGCAGCGCAGGAGATCAAGGTTTGATCCCTGGGTGGGGAAGATCCCTGGAAAAGGGAATGGCTACCCACTCTAGTATTCTTGCCTGCTGAATTCCATGGACAGAGGAGCATGGCAGGCTACAGTCCATGGCGTCACAAAGAGCCAGGCACAACTGAGAGGCAAACCATATTATTTGTAGGGGAGAATGGTATGCAGGGTGGCAATCGGGGTATACGAAGATTAATAACCCCCTTTCATGAAAAAGAAAGGTTAACTTCATGAAATTGATAACAATGGTGCCCAGTATTCTGGCACATTTGGCATTTCAGATGAGGGTGAAATTTTTCTGTAGGATAAACCCTCAAAAGTAGAATTGCTCGGTAAAACTAGTATAGTATTGCTTCAATGGATATTGCTCAATTACTGTTCATAGATGCTTTAGCTGTTTATGCATGAACTATAAATTTTTGAGAGTTTGTGACATGAGTTTTTCTGAATGTTATATTCTTGCTAATTTCAAATTTAAAATAAAAAAAGATTTGTTCTGTGTAGCATTGAACTTATTGTCAAATATTTAACATTTAAGCATTTTCTTTAAACTACTCAGCCTTTTATACATTTAGCTAGAGGCTGTATTTGTCTTTTTCTGGCCACCTCTTGTGACGAGTTGACTCACTAGAAAAGAGTCTGATGCTGGGAGGGATTGGGGGTGGGAGGAGACGGGGACGACAGAGAATGAGATGGCTGGATGGCGTCACTGACTCGATGGACATGAGTTTGAGTGAACTCCGGGAATTGGTGATGGACAGGTAGGCCTGGCGTGCTGTGATTCATGGGGTCGCAAAGAGTCGGTCACAACTGAGTGACTGAACTGAACTGAAGAGATATTTTAATATCAAGGAAACTCACCCTTCAGTATAGGCAATGTAAATATATTTCCTATGTTGGCTTTCAAATTGATGAATCTTTCCTCAACTGGCTTATAGACTGATACATGTTATCTCTAAGATTGTTAAAAAATAGTGTTTTTCCATGTATTCTTCTAGTATTAGTAAGCCAATATGTTTACCTTTAAATAATTTGCTCATCTGAAATTTATTTTGTCATAAGAAACAAACTGTCATCTTTCCAATAGTCTGTCAGTGAAATTTATGGAAAATCTATCATTTTCCAACTCATTCTCTAGACCATATGTTTCTGTTTATGTGTTAATTTTGAACTCTATTGTGTTTTCTTGTTTATTCATGGCTGTGTCACACTATTTTGTTTATAATATGTTTTGCTGTCTGCCTAGGGCCAATGCCCCTTTTTCATTCTTCATTTTTTCAAAATATTCCTGAATATTTTTACTCCTTACTTAGAATCAACTTGTCAAGTTTTTAAAAAGTGCAATATTTCATTGTGATCATGTTAAATGTTTAAGTTAATGTGGAAAAATATAGTGTCTCAGGGATATTGAAACTCAGTGTGTTGTGTCCTAAAGTTGGTTCATACATACATTGCAAACTTATTTAACACTTTTTCATAAATGTGTTTTCTGTTATATACTATATACATTCTTTCATATATTTAACTGGTTCTTTTGGATACATGAGAGATATGGTTTTTATATATTTGTACTCAGCTATCTTTCTATATTGTTTTATAATTTTCAGTTTTGAAATTTTCCATGAAAATAATTGTATCATTTCCAATGAATACAAATTGACTTGTTCCCCAGTTTTTACACCTTAATATTTTCTCTAATTTCTTGTCATCACTAGTACCTCCAGGACTTTGCTGAAAACTCTCAAAATGTTCTCTTATGATATATAACACTAGCTATTTCACCTTGTAAAAGGAAAAATTTTTTATTCTAAGTTCATTAAAGGTTTCTGTTTTCTTTATAATGAATAAGGGATGCATATCTTCATTGGCTTTTCACCATCTATGTTTGTTACTACTATTTTTTCTATGCGATGAATTAGAAAGTATTGTAATGTGACAAATTATATTATACTAAAACATTGTTTTATTATATTGAAAATCACTGTGGATGGTAACGACAGCCATAAAATCAGAAGACAATTGCTTCTTGGCAAGAAAACTATGACAGACTTAGTTTGTTGAAAATCAGAGACATTACTCTGCTGACAAATGTCCATATATTCAAGGCTACAGTCTACCCAGTGGTCGCATACAGTTGTGAGAGCTAGACCATAAAGAAGGCAGAGCCCCGAAGAATTGATGCCTTTGAACTGTGGTGCTAGAGAAGACTCCTGAGATTCTCTTGGACAGCAAGGAGATAAAACCAATCAATCTTAAGGGAAATCAACCCTGAAAACTCATTGGAAGGACGGATGTTGAAGCTGAAGCTCCAGTGTTTTTGGTCACCTGATGCGAACAGCTGACTCATTGGAAAGGTTCCTGATGCTGGGAAAGATTGGGGGCAGGAAGTAAAGAGGCATCAGAGGATGAGATGGCTGGATGGCATCACCAATACAATGGACATGAACTTGGACAAACTTCAGGAGATGGTGAGGAGCAGGGAAGCCTGGCATTCCATGGGAAGGCAAAGTCCATGGGATCGCAAAGAGTGAATATGACTGGGTGACTGAACATGACTGGGTTACTGAACAATTCCTGAAATAAATGCGTCTTAATTAGAATATATATTTACTGGGCTCCTGGCTTTGGTTTTCTAAGAGTATTTATGAAATTTTGCATTTTCATTCAAAAATGAAGTTGGACTACAAATATTTAGTATATGCTTAACGGTTTGGGTAATACTATAAATGTGTCAAAAAATTCTTAATGTTTTTCAAATTTTATGATAATTTAAATATTATTAGCATTGCTTAATTTTTAAGGTATGCTAGATAGAATTCCTCTATGGATTTTAAGGCAGGTAGATATTTGATTATTTTTTTCATGAAAGCGTAAGCTAAATTATTTTTGTTGTTAATATGGTTTTTTAAAGAAAACATTCTCTTTATGACTCACTAATTTTCATTTGTGTCTGTATTAATACTTCTATTTTCTTGAATTTATTGTGCTGTTTTTATTCACAGCTTCTTAAATAAGTTTTGCAATCAATTTGTATGTTTTCCACTTTTACATTAATTCATGTTTTTAATAATACACATTTTCTTCTTTAAAATGTTATAATTCATTATTTCTATATGCAGTATTTTGTTCATTTTTTAAATATTTTTCAAAATGAATTTAGTTTCCAAGAGGAGATTTAAATATAGCTTTGCTTTTATCAGTAGTATTTTAAAATTCTAGGTAGTAGGATTTTGTTTTAAATTATTTTATCAATTTGTGGCTCTATTATTTTGTGGTCAGAGAACATTGTCCTCTTTCCATGGCATGGAGTTACTGACCAGATGTGTGGTCCATTGTCATGAATTTCCATGGGCAATTTAGAAAGTGTACAGGAATTATTATATTATATATATCAATTATTACTATATATCAATTAGACCTGTCTTGATAAAATGCTTACTATTTCTTCAAACTCAGCTTTCTCCACTTTATCTCAGTTTTCTACTGCGTTTTTTAGTTCCCTTTTAAAAAAGAATTTTAGTACTTAGATACTTTCTAACCTCATATCCTTATTGTGGATTGTGCTTTGTTGTTTTGTTGATATTCAAAGCTCATTGACCAGAATTTAAACTTGTCTTACAAGAAGATCAATGATCACCATTTTCAACTGCTTCAAAACATCAGGTTTTCTGGTGAATAATCTTCCTCTGACATTTGTTCCTTGGATTATTTTCCTCCTTTTCTCCTGGAGAGTGTGTAGGTTCTTTGGGTCTTTCATCAATAGATGATCATGTCATCTAAGAATAAATAAAGCTTTATATCTTCATTTTCAATCTGTATATTTTTTAAGGCTATATTACAGTAGCTAGAACTTTTGGTACAATGTTAAATGGTTGCAACATAGTTAACACTTTTAGAATCCATATATAAGTGACCATTTCCAAGAAAAAGAAATGTAAAAAAGCAAAATGGCTGTCTGAGGAGGCATTACAAATAGCTGTGAAAAAAAGAGAAGCCAAAAGCAAAGGAGAAAAGGAAAGATATAAGCATCTGAATGCAGAGTTCCAAAGAATAGCAAGGAGAGATAAGAAAGCCTTCCTCAGTGGAAACAGAGGAAAACAATAGAATGGGAAAGACTAGAGATCTCTGCAAGAAAATTAGAGATACCAAGGGAACACTGAGCAAAGATGGGCTCAATAAAGGACAGAAATGGTATGGACCTAACAGAAGCAGAAGGTATTAAGAAGAGGTGGCAAGAATACACAGAATGACTATACAAAAAAGATCTTCATGACCCAGATAATCATGATGGTGTGATCACTCACCTAGAGCTGGACATCCTGGAATGTGAAGTCAAGTGGGCCTTAGGAAGCATCACTACGAACAAAGCTAGTGGAGGTGATGGAATCCCAGTTGAGCTATTTCAAATCCTAAAAAACTATGATGTGAAAGTACTACACTCAATATGTCAGCAAATTTGGAAAACTCGACAGTGGCCACAGGACTGGAAATTGTCAGTGTTCACTCCAATCCCAAACAAAGGCAATGCCAAAGAATGCTCAAACTACCGCACAACTGCACTCATCTCACACACTAGTAAAGTCATACTCAAAATTCTCCAAGCCAGGCTTCAGCAATACATGAACCATGAACTTCCAGATGTTCAAGCTGGTTTTAGAAAAGGCAGAGGAACCAGAGATCAAATTGCCAACATCCGCTGGATCATGGAAAAAGCAAGAGAGTTCCAGAAAAACATCTATTTCTGTTTTATTTACTATGCCAAAGCCTTTGACTGTGTGGATCACAATAAACTATGGAAAATTCTGAAAGAGATGGGAATCCCAGACCACCTGACCTGCCTCTTGAGAAACCTGTATGCAGGTCAGGAAGCAACAGTTAGAACTGGACATGGAACAACAGAATGGTTCCAGAAAGAAAAGGAGTACATCAAGGCTGCTTCTTTAACTTATATGCAGACTACATCATGAGAAATACTGGGCTGGATGCAGCACAAGCTGGAATCAAGATTTCTGGGATAAATATCAATAACCTCAGACATGCAGATGACACCACCCTTATGGCAGAAAACCAAGAAGAAATAAACAGCCTCTTGATGAAAGTGAAAGAGGAGAGTGAAAAAGTTGGCTTAAAAACTCAACATTCAGAAAACTAAGATCATGGCCTTTGGTCCCATCACTTCATGGCAAATAGATGGGAAAACAGTGGAAACAGTGTCAGACTTTATTTTTGGGGGCTCCAAAATCACTCCAGATGGTGACTGCAGCCATGAAATTAAAAGACACTTACTCCTTGGAAGGAATGTTATGACCAACCTAGATAGCATATTACAAAGCAGAGACATTCCTTTGCCAACAAGGGTCCATCTAGTCAAGGCTATGGTCTTTCCAGTAGTCATGTATGGATTTGAGAGTTGGACTATAAAGAAAGCTGAGCACTGAAGAATTGATGCCTTTGTACTGTGGTGTTGGAGAAGACTCTTGAGAGTCTCTTGGACTGCAAGGAGATCCAACCAGTCCATCCTAAAGGAAATCAGTCCTGGGTGTTCATTGGAAGGACTGATGTTGAAGCTGAAATTCCAGGACTTTCGCCACCTGATGCAAAAAGCTGACTCATTTGAAAAGACCCTGAAGCTGGGAAAGATTGAGGGCAGGAGACAAAAGGGATGACAGAGGATGAGGTGGTTGGATGGCATCACCAACTCAATGGACATGAGTTTGGGTAGGCTCCAGGACTTGGTGATGGACAGGGAGGCCTGGCATGCTGCAGTTCATGAGGTCGCAAAGAATTGGACATGACTGAGCATCTGAACTGAATATAAGTGAATTTATGCAGTATTTGTCTTTCTGCATCTGGCTTATTTCACTTAGCACAATGTCCTCCAGGTCCACCTATGTTGTTGAAAATGGCAAGATTTTTTTCTTTATAATAATGAAAAATATTCCATTACATGGACATATATATATATACACATATATATTCTATATACATATATATTCTCTATGTATTCCATTATATATATATACAATTTCTTTATCACTAAATTATATTTATATTTATGTGGGTTTTAATGGGCTTCCCAGTTGGCTCAGTGGGTAAAGAATCCACCTGCAATGCAGGAGAGGCAGAAGACAGCAGTTCTAATCCTGGGTAGAGCATGGCAATCCACTCCAGTACTCTTGCTCCAAGAATCCTATGCACAGTGGAGCCTGGCGGGCTACAGTCCACAGGGTCGCAAAGAGTCAAACATACTGAAGTGACTCAGTACAGATTATAATTTTTAAAATATCCCAAGTCAACCAAGATAGGCAATTTTAATTTAATTTTTTAACTCAGAGTAGTACCATTTTCCACTATATTTTCTTATCCAAAGATTGCTCTCTGCAGTGATGGCGTGTTGGTGTGCTTCTACTCTGCTTCTCTGGGCTACCAAATGATGTTTATGAAAGATCGGAATACCAAGTCACACACATCATGTTGTCTCTCAAGATGTCATAACACTTGAATAATCATGGCCTGGAGGTCTTCACAAACGTACAAACTTATGGTCATTGGAGCCCTTTAGGTATATTCCTGCATTCCTGTTAAGGATTGCATTATTTTTCTGCTTTCTTTGTACTTTAGGGTCATTTTTAACCAATAGTACAATTTTTAAAATAAAAGGTCTGCTATTTAACCATTAATATAATAACTAGAGGCTGAGAACACACATATGAACACTGACAGAGGTTGCTGTTATGGGACTGGAAAATCAGCAGAGCTTTAGGTTCCTGAACAGAGCTGGAGCAATAAGACTATTGTCTGGAGTAACCTCAGACCCACAACTGATCTCTTCTTCAAGAACTTTACCAACATATGAAACTCCATGTATTAAA
Source organism: Moschus berezovskii (assembly GCF_049115385.1). NCBI lineage: Eukaryota > Metazoa > Chordata > Mammalia > Artiodactyla > Moschidae > Moschus > Moschus berezovskii. Next base: position 85,554,730 of record NC_142462.1, read on the forward strand.
AAGCTAAAAAAGGTAAGTAAAAATTTCAAAATTAAAGTAGAAATCCTCATCATTTCTTGCTGATGAGGAAACAATAGTGTGCCTTCATCTCACTTAGCTCAAGGGCTCCCTGTCTAAAAATAGAATATACCAGGGGAAAACTGAGTGTTAACTGGGGTCGCGGAGAGGCGGACACGACTGAGCGACTGAACTGAACTGAACTGAACTGCAACTCAGCCTTAACTCTGTTTCATTCATGACTGAATTAAGATGATCAGGGAAATAGGAAAAATATTTCTGGTGGAAGACATCATAATCTGGAACCTCTATAGTTTTTTAATACAAAATATCTTAGCTTCCATTTTAAAAAATGACTAATTATGTAGGAAAGGAATGGACTGTGAGGTGAAAAGAAGACCCTAGAATTACACTCAAAATTAATATAGACTTGGAGATTTTAAAATAACTGTTTAAATATGTTTATTCAAGTACAGGAAAAATAAGACAAATTGTTGAAAAGATGAAATATTTCAATAAAACTGTATAGAAATAAGAGAATTAAATTGACACTAAAAATGAAAAATGAAAGTGCTAAATATAAGACCCAAAACCATAAAACTCCTAGAATAAAACATAGGCAGAACACTCTTTGACATAAAGTGTAGCAATATTTTTTTGGATCTGTCTCCGAAGGCAAAGGAAACTAAAGCAAAAATAAACAAATGAGATCCATTTAAACTTAAAAGCTTTTGCACAGCAAAGGAAACTGTCAACAAAATGAACTGAATGACAGAAAATATTTGCAAATAATATGATCAATAAGGTTTTAATATTCAAACTATATAAACAGCTTATACAACTCAATATCAGAAAACACTGGGGCATAAGACCTGAATAGACATTTCTCCAAAGAAAACATACAGATGGTCAATAGGTATTCGAAAATATGCTCAACACCACTAATCATCAGAAGAATGCAAACCAAAATCTCAGTGAACTGTAACTTCAGACATGTCAGAATGGCCATCATCAAAAAGATCATAAATAGCTGCTGCTGCTGCTGCTGCTGCTAAGTCACTTCAGTCATGTCCGACTCTGTGTGACCCCATAGACGGAAGCCCACCAGGCTCCCCCATCCCTGGGATTCTCCAGGCAAGAACACTGGAATGGGTTGCCATTTCCTTCTCCAATGTGTGAAAGTGAAAAGTGAAAGTGAAGTCGTGGTAAAGAAGTGGAGAAAAGGGAACGCTTGTATACTGTTGGTGGAGTGTAAATTGGTGAAGTCACTATGGAAAATAGTATGAAGGCTCTTCAGAAAACTAAAAACAGAGTTGCCATATGAATCAACTCTTGGGCATATATCCAGACAAAGCTATAATTCAAAAAGATACATGCACCCCTATAGCAGTCCAACCATGTTGCTACAAATGGTATTATTTCCTACTTTTTATGGCTGAGTAATCACAATAAACTGTGGAAAATTCTGAAAGAGCCTCTTGAGAAACCTGTATGCAGGTCAGGAAGCAACAGTCAGAACTGTACATGGAACAACAGACTGGTTCCAAATAGGAAAAGGAGTACGTCAAGGCTGTATATTGTCACCCTGCTTATTTAACTTATATGCAGAGTACATCATGAGGAACGCTGGGCTGGAAGAAGCACAAGCTGGAATCAAGATTGCCGGGAGAAATATCAATAACCTCAGATATGCAGATGACACCACCCTTATGGCAGAAAGTGAAGAGGAACTCAAAAGCCTCTTGATGAAAGTGAAAGAGGAGAGTGAAAAGGTTGGCTTGAAGCTCAACATTCAGAAAACAAAGATCATGGCATCTGGTCCCATCATTTCACGGGAAATAGATGGAAAAACAGTGGAAACAGTGTCAGACTTTATTTTTTTGGGCTCCAAAATCACTGCAGATGCTGATTGCAGCCATGAAATTAAAAGACGCTTACTCCTTGGAAGGAAAGTTATGACCAACCTTGATAGTATATTAAAAAGCAGAGACATTACTTTGCCAACAAAGGTCCGTCTAGTCAAGGCTATGGTTTTTCCCGTTGTCATGTATGGATGTGAGAGTTGGACTGTGAAGAAAGCTGATCGCCGAAGAATTGATGCTTTTGAACTGTGGTGTTGGAGAAAACTCTTGAGAGTCCCTTGGACTGCAAGGAGATCCAACCAGTCCATTCTAAAGGAGATCAATCCTGGGTGTTCATTGGAAGGACTGATGCTAAAGCTGAAACTGCAATACTTTGGCCATCTCATGCGACAAGTTGACTCACTGGAAAAGACTCTGATGCTAGGAAGGGTTGGGGGCGGGAGGAGAAGGGGACGACCGAGAAGGAGATGGCTGGATGGCATCACCGACTCTGTGGACATGAGTTTGAGTGAACTCCGGGAGTTGGTGATGGACAGGAAGGCCTGGCGTGCTGTGATTCATGGGGTCGCGGAGAGTCGGACACGACTGAGTGACTGAACTGAACTGAACTGAATATTCCATTCTGTATAAGATCTTCATTATCCATTCAATATCTGTTGATGGACACTTAGGTTACTTCCACATATTGACCACTGTGAATAATACTGCTATGAACATTGAGGGGCATGCACCTTTTTGAACTGGAGCTATCATCTTTTTCTGGAGTACGATTGGTAGCTCTGTTTCTAGTCTTTTTTCAGTTCAGTTCAGTCGCTCAGTCATGTCCAACTCTTGGCAACCCCGTGAATCACAGCACGCCAGGCCTCCCTGTCCATCACCAACTCCCAGAGTTCACTCAACTCATGTCCATCGAGTCGGTGATGCCATCCAGCCATCTCATTCTCTGTCGTCCCCTTCTCCTCCCGCCCCAATCCCTCCCAGCATCAGAGTCTTTTCCAGTGAGTCAACTCTTCGCATGAGGTGGCCAAAGTATTGGAGTTTCTAGGAACCTCCATACTGTTTGCCATGGTGGCATCACCAAAAAATTTCTGTTTTTATTTTTAACTCCAGCTTCCTAAGGGTTGCCTCTCAGTCATCATAGCAATATCAAAGATGTTGCTTAAAATCCTTGAGTCAGTGAGATTTCCACCCTTTCTTAGCAGATCTGTGTTTGGTTCAAGAAATACATTCTAAGGCCAGGTATTGTACAAGACTGCCTACCTTTTGCTTTCTGCATGTGCAAGAAAGGCTTCACATAAATTCGAGAATGAGTAGGATCACTCTACCTTTCCTGAGCACGTGCAAAGACTTGAATATGTATTCAACTTTCACTACCATCAAGAATATGAGGTTGTTTATCAAGACACAATATATTTATCTCCTATTCCAAATAGCCCTGCTATATTTCTTGATGTTCTACCCATGTGTTGCATGTCTCAGTCAATATTTCAAACTCAAGCCTTCTCTGATCATTTGCAATTGAAATTTCTATTACTTTTGACAATGCCCTTTCAGGCTTGTTTTTTTCCCATGCCCCATTACAAGTCAAGTCATCCTCATCTGGCAGCAAGGATGCCAGTCCTCATGGGTTGCCCCATGGTTTGGATAACATAAGAGGTGAGGGGAAATGGCTGCAGCCCTGAGTTGAGACTGTATAGACTCTTACTGTTTTTAACTGAGTTTCAGTAGCTTTTCTTGAGGGCTTCCATGGTGGCTCAGACTGTAAAGTATCTACCTGCAATTCAGAAGACATGGGTTCAATCCCTGGGTCAGGAAGATCCCCTGGATAAGGAAATGGCAACCCACTCCAGTATTCTTGCCTGGAAAATCCCATGGACAGGGAAGCCTGGTGGGTTACAAGCCATGGGGTGGCAAAGAGTCGGATACAACTGAGCGACTCAATTCATTGTATGCCTTCAGTCAATTTTCAGAGTCCTGAGATGACTGCTTTTGTTCAATAATATCATTTGTGGACAGGAAGAGAATTGTCCAAACTTCTTACTCACCTTTTCCAGGTACTAGTACCTGTTGATATTTTATTCCATTTTCAAACTGCTTCCAAAGTAAAAAACATTTTTACAATACAAAATACAATTACAAAGTACAATAACAAAATACAGTTTTGTTAATCTTTGCTTTGAATGTTTATCCTAAAGCTTGGCACATATTATATTATGAACAGAGTATTTTGAAAGAATGAGGAGGGAAAAAAAGTCTATTTTAAACACTCAATATAAAGGGAAGGACTTTAAATTAAAATCAACTTAGTGTTTCTTTACTGGTGTCACATATTAAAGTCTCTTGTGAAATGTCCAGAAGATCACACTATGGACTTTCTTAATTTAAGCCAGGCATAGAAACAAAGGTTCATAAATATCAGTTGAGAAATGCATCTTCTGAAAAAATAATTATATTTCCTGGAGCTAGTCACATGTAAAAATAAAAACAAATATATTCCTACTTTAGGAAATATGGGTTCCATGTAACAATTACACAAATTATAATAATAACACGAGAGTATATTTTATTGGTTTAGAGCAAAGAGCTTACATATTCTAATAATAGTAATGATAGCAACAAAAATAATAATGAAAAATATTGGCTATGAAAAGTGGAATATTAAAACCAGGAATGACTCATCAAAATTCTCAACCCTCAGGCCTAGTGAATGAGCTACAGTTTTATACATTCATCTAATCATTCATTGTGCAGCTGCGCGGCACTGGAGAAATCTGTGTGCAGGTCAGGAAGCAACAGTTAGAACTGGACATGGAACAACAGACTGGTTCCAAATAGGAAAATAAGTAAGTCAAGGCTGTATATTGTCAGCCTGCTTATTTAACTTATATGCAGAGTGCATCATGAGAAATGCTGGGCTGGAAGAAGCACAAGCTGGAATCAAGACTGCTGGGAGAAATATCATTAGCCTCAGATATGCAGATGACACCACCCTTATGGCAGAAAGCAAAGAAGAACTAAACAGCCTCTTGATGAAAGGGAAAGAGGAGAGCGAAAAAGTTGACTTAAAGCTCAACATTCAGAAAACAAAGATCATGGCATCTGGTCCCATCACTTCATGGCAAATAGATGGGGAAACAGTGTCAGACTTTATTTTGGGGGGCTCCAAAATCATTGCAGATGGTGATTGCAGCCATGAAATTAAAAGACGCTTACTCTTTGGAAGTAACCTACACAGCATATTAAAAAGCGGAGACATTACTTTGCCAACAAAGGTCTGTCTAGTCAAAGCTATGGTTTTTCCAGTAGTGATGTATGAGTCATATCCATATACGAGAGTTGGACTATAAAGAAAGCTGAGCACTGAAGAATTGATGCTTTTAAACTGTGGTGCTGGAGAAGACTCTTGAGAGTCCCTTGGACTGCAAGGAGATCAAACCAGTCCATCCTAAAGGAGATCAGTCCCGAATATTCATTGGAAGGACTGATGTTGAAGCTGAAACTCCAATACTTTGGCCACCTGATGTGAAGAGCTGACTCATTGGAGGAAACCCTGATGTTGGGAAAGATTGAAGGTGGGAGAAGAAGGGGACGACAGAGGATGAGATGGTTGGATGGCATCACCTACTCAATGAACATGAGTTTGAGTAAACTCTGGGAGTTGGTGATGGACAGGGAGGCCTGGCATGCTGCAGTCCATGGGGTGGCAAAAAATCGGATACAACTCTGCAACTGAGCTGAACTGAACATGGCCCCGCCCATCAGAACAAGACCAGTTTCCCTCACAGGAAGTCTCTCCCATCAGGAATAAGCCTCTTATTCTTAACCTTCAGAGGGCAGGCAGAATGAAAACCACAGTAACAGAAAACTAATCAAACTGATCACACGGACTATAGCCTTGTCTAAATCAATGAAACTATGAGCCATGCCGTGTAGGACCCCCCCAGGACAGACGGGTCATGGTTAGAGCTCTGACATAGAAGGGAAAGGCAAACCACTTCAGCATTCTTACCTTGAGAGCCCCATGAACAGCATGAAAAGGCAAAAAGATAGGACACTGAAAGATGAACTCCCCAAGGTCGGTAGGTGCCCAGTGTGCTACTGGTGAAGAGTAGAGCAACAATTCCAGAAGGAATGAAGAGACGGAGCCAAAGAAAAAGCAACACCCAGCTGTGGATGTGACTGGTGATGGAAGGGAAGTCTGATGCTGTAAAGAACAATATTGCCTGAAATGTTAAGTCCATGAATCAAGGCAAATTAGAAGTGGTCAAACAGGAGATGGCAAGAGTGAACATAGGCATTCTAGGAATCAGTGAACTAAAATGGACTGGAACGGGCGAATTTAACTCAAGTGACCATTATATCTACTACTGTGGGCAAGAATCCCTTAGAAGAAATGGAGTAGCCATCATAGCCAACAAAAAAGTCTGAAATGCAGTTCTTGGGTGCAGTCTCAAAAATGACAGCATGATCTCTGTTCGTTTCCAAGGGAAACCATTCAGTATCACAATAATCCAAGTCAGTCACGACTGAGCGACTGAACTGAACTGAACTGAACTGAACTGATGCCCCGACCAGTAATGCTGAAGAAGCTGAAGTTGAATGGTTCTGTGAAGACCTACAAGACCTTCTAGAACTAACACCCAAAAAAATGTCCTTTTCATTATAGGGGACTGGAATACAAAAGTAGGAAGTCAAGAGATACCTGGCGTAACAGGCAAATTTGGTCCTGGAGTACAGAATGAAGCACGGCAAAAGCTAATAGAGTTTTGCCAAGAGAATGCACTGGTCATAGCAAATACCCTATTCCAACAACACAGGAGAAGACTTTACAAGTGGACATCACCAGATTGTCAATACCAAAATCAGATTGATTATATTCTTTGCCATCAAAGATGGAGAAGCTCTATACAGTCAGCAAATACAAGACTGGGAGCTGACTGTGGCTCAAATCATGAACTCCTTTTTGCCAAATTCAGACTTAATTGAAGAACATAGGGAAAACCACTAGTCCATTCAGGTATGACCTAAATCAAATCCCTTACAATTATACAGTGGAAGTGTCAAATAGATTCAAGGGATTAGAACTGATGGAGTGCCTGAAGAACTATGGATGGAGGTTCGTCACATTGAACAGGAGGCATTGATCAAGACCATCCCCAAGAAAAAGAAATGCAAAAAGACAAAATGGTTGTCTGAAGAGGCCTTACAAATATCTGTGAAAGGCAAATGAGTAAAGGAAAGATATACCTATTTGAAAGCAGAGTTCCGATGAATAGCAAGGAGAGCTAAGAGAAGCCTTCCTCGGTGATCAATGCAAAGAAATAGAGAAAAACAATAGAAGGGGAAAGACTAGAGACCTCTTCAAGAAAATTACAGATACCAAGGGAACATTTCATGCAAAGATGATCACAATAAAGGACAGAAATGGTACGTACCTAACAGGAACAGAAGATATTAAGAAGAGGTGGCAAGAATACACAGAAGAACTAGACAAAAAAAGATCTCATGGCCCAGATAACCTCAGTGATGTGATCACTCACCTAGAGCCAGACATCCTGGAATGTGAAGTCAAGTGGGCCTTAGGAAGCATCACTATGAACAAAGCTAGTGGAGGTTATGGAATACGAGTTAAACTATTTCAAATCCTAAAAGATGATGCTGTGAAAGTGCTGCACTCAATATGCCAGCAAATTTGGAGAACTCAGCAGTGGCCACAAGACTGGAAAAGGTCAGTTTTCACTCCAGTCCTAAGGAAAGGCAATGCTAAAGCATGTTCAAATTATCACACAATTGCACTCATCTCACACGCTAGCAAAGTAATGCTCAAAATTCTGCAATCCAGGCTTCAATAGTATGTTAACCATGAACTTCCAGATGTTCAAGCTAGATTTAGAAAAGGCAGAGGAACCAGAGATCAAATTATCAACATCATTGGATCATTGAAAAAGTAAAGAGAGTTTCAGAAAAACATCTACTCCTGTTTTATTGACCACACAAAAACCTTAGACTATGGTTCACAACAAATTGTGGAAAATTCTGAAAGAGATGGGAATACCAGACCACCTGACCTGCCTTCTGAGAAATCTGTATGCAGGTCAAGAAGCAACAATTAGAACTGGACATGGAACAACAGGCTGGTTCCAAGAAGAGAAGGAGACAACAGAGGATGAGATGGTTGGATGGCATCACCAACTCAATGGATGTGAATTTGAGCAAGCTCTGGGAGTTGGTGATGGCGAATGTGGTCCACTGGAGAAGGGAATGGCAAACCACTTCAGTATACTTGCCTTGAGAACCCCATGAACAGTAACAAAGGGCAAAATGATAGGATACTGAATGAGGAATTCCCCAGGTCGGTAGGTGCCCAGTATGCTACTGGAGCTCAGTGGAGAAATAACTATAGAAGGAATAAAGTGATGGAGCAAAAGCAAAACCAATACACAGTTGTGGATGTGACCAGTGATAGAAGCAAGGTCCGGTGCTGTAAAGAGCAATATTGCATAGGAACCTGGAATGTTAGGTCCATGAATCAAGGCAAATTGGAAGTGGTCAAACAGGAGATGGCAAGAGTGAATGTCGACATTCTAGGAATCAGTGAATTAAAATGGACTGGAATGGGTGAATTTAACTCGGATGACCATTATATCTACTACTGTGGGCAGGAATCCCTTAGAAGAAATGGAGTAGCCATCATGGTCAACAAAAGAGTCCGAAATGCAGTACTTGGATGCAATCTTAAAAATGACAGAATGATTTCTGTTCGTTTCCAAGGCAAACCATTCAGTATTACAGTAATCCAGGCCTATGCCCCAACCAGTAATGCTGAAGAAGCCAAAGTTGAACAGTTCTATGAAGACCTACAAGACCTTTTAGAACAAACACCCAAAAGAGATGTCCTTTTCATTCTAGGGGACTGGAATGCAAAAGTAGGAAGTCAAGAAACACCTGGAGTAGCAGGCAAATTTGGCCTTGGAGTACGGAATGAAGCAGGGCAAAGGCTAAGAGAGTTTTGTCAAGAGAATGCACTGGTCATAGCAAACACCCTCTTCCAACAACACAAGAGAAGACTCTACACATGGACATCACCAGATGGTCAACACCGAAATCAGATTGATTATATTCTTTGCAACCAAAGATCGAGAAGCTGTATACAGTTAGCAAAAACAAGACCAGGAGCTGACTGTGGCTCAGATCATGAACTCCTTATTGCCAAATTCAGACTTAAATTGAAGAAAGTAGGGCAAACCACTAGACCATTCAGATATGACCTCAATCAAATCCCTTATGATTATACAGTGGAAGTGAGAAATAGATTTAAGGGACTAGATCTGATTGATAGAGTGCCTGATGAACTCTGGACGGAGGTTCGTGACATTGTACAGGAGACAGGGACCAAGACCATCCCCATGGAAAAGAAATGCAAAAGAGCGAAATGGCTGTCTGAGGAGGCCTTACAAATAGCTGTGAAAAGAAGAGAGGCGAAAAGCAAAGGAGAAAAGGAAAGATATAAGCATCTGAATGCAGAGTTCCAAAGAAGAGCAAGGAGAGATAAGAAAGACTTCCTCAGTGATCAATGCAAAGAAATAGAGGAAAACAACAGAATAGGAAAAACAAGAGACCTCTTCAAGAAAATTAGAGATTCCAAGGGAACATTTCATGCAAAGATGGGCTCGATAAAGGACAGAAATGGTATGGACCTAACAGAAGCAGAAGATATTAAGAAGAGGTGGCAGGAATACACAGAAGAACTGTACAAAAAAGATCTTCATGACCAAGATAGTCACGATAACATGATCACTGACCTAGAGCCAGACATCTTGGAATGTGAAGTCAAGTGGGCCTTAGAAAGCATCACTACGAACAAAGCTAGTGGAGGTGATGGAATTCCAGTTGAGCTATTTCAAGTCTTGAAAGATGATGCTGTGAAAGTGCTGCACTCAATATGCCAGCAGATTTGGAAAACTCAGCAGTGGCCACAGGACTGGGAAGAGGTCAGTCTTCATTCCAATCCCAAAGAAAGGCAATGCCAAAGAATGCTCAAACTACTGCACAATTGCACTCATCTCACACGTTAGTAAAGTCATGCTCAAAATTCTCCAAGCCAGGCTTCAGCAGTATGTAAACCGTGAACTCCCAGATGTTCAAGCAGGTTTTAGAAAAGGCAGAGGCACCAGAGATCAAATTGCCAACATCCGCTGGATCATGGAGAAAGCAAGAGAGTTCCAGGAAAACATCTATTTCTGCTTCATTGACTATGCCAAAGCCTTTGACCGTGTCGATCACAATAAACTGTGGAACATTCTGAAAGAGATGGGAATACCAGACCACCTGACCTGCCTCTTGAGAAACCTGTATGCAGGTCAGGAAGCAACAGTTAGAACTGGACATGGAACAACAGACTGCTTCCAAATAGGAAAAGGTGTACGTCAAGGTTGTATATTGTCACCTTGCTTATTTAACTTATATGCAGAGTACATCATGTGGAACGCTGGGCTGGAAGAAGCACAAGCTGGAATCAAGATTGCTGGGAGAAATATCAATAACCTCAGATATGCAGATGACACTATCTTTATGGCAGAAAGTGAAGAGGAACTCAAAAGCCTCTTGATGAAAGTGAAAGAGGAGAGTGAAAAGGTTGGCTTGAAGCTCAACATTCAGAAAACAAAGATCATGGCATCTGGTCCCATCACTTCATGGGAAATAGATGGAAAAACAGTGGAAACAGTGTCAGACTTTATTTTTTTGGGCTCCAAAATCACTGCAGATGCTGATTGCAGCCATGAAATTAAAAGACGCTTACTCCTTGGAAGGAAAGTTATGACCAACCTTGATAGTATATTAAAAAGCAGAGACATTACTTTGCCAACCAAGGTCCGTCTAGTCAAGGCAATGGTTTTTCCCGTTGTCATGTATGGATGTGAGAGTTGGACTGTGAAGACGGCTGATCGCCGAAGAATCGATGCTTTTGAACTGTGGTGTTGGAGAAGACTCTTGAGAGTCCCTTGGACTGCAAGGAGATCCAACCAGTCCATTTTAAGGGAGATCAATCCTGGATGTTCATTGGAGGGACTGATGCTGAAGCTGAAACTGCAATACTTTGGCCACCTCATGCGACGAGTTGACTCACTGGAAAAGACTCTGATGCTGGGAAAGGTTGCGGGCTGGAGGAGAAGGGGACGACGGAGAATGAGATGGCTGGATGGCATCACCGACTCTGTGGACATGAGTTTGAGTGTACTCCGGGAGTTGGTGATGGACAGGGAGGCCTGGCGTGCTGTGATTCATGGGGTCGCAGAGAGTCGGACACGACTGAGCGACTGAAGTGAACTGAACTGAAGGAAGACTGGCATGCTACAGTCCATGGGGTTGCAAAGTCAGACACGACTGAGCTACTGAACTGAACTGATATGACTCAAAATATGTTCTATCTTGGTATATGTCTATATACATCAAATAAAATGTATTCTACTCTCATTGGGAAGAATGTCCCATTAATATACATTTTAACTAGGTCCAGTTGATTGATACTGATTTTTCTTTCTTCTTGGTCTATCATTTCTGGAGCGAGGACTCTGAAATCTTTGACTATATTATTGTCTATTTCTTCTTACAGTTCCATCAGTTTCACTACATATACATTGAAACTCTGTTATCCGGTATATAGACATTTAGGATTATTACATTGTCGACAAACTGGCCTCTTTGCAATTATAAAATAAATTTCATTTTTCCTTATAATACTTCTTACTCTGATGTCTACTTTGCCTGACGTTAAGCTGAGATCTTGGGATAGGAAAGAAAATGATACCCACTTAGCTATCTACCCTCATGACCTCATCTACCTGAAGCACAGGAAGCACACAGAAAAGCATTTTATTCTTTTCCACAATGAGAGTTCCATCAGGGGCTGACTTACTTCACTGCTGGATGAGTGGACTACAATAGAGGTCAGGTTCCTAGAAGCAGTCAGGGGACTCCAGGAAAACCTCTGACCTCACAGACCAGATCCTCAAAAGCACACGAAGAGTAAAAGTAATCAGGAAGCCTAGGCATAGAAATGACTGAGATTTATCTTACCTTTACTCAACTGAAAGCTTTGGCCATAAATACTATTAAATTCATTCATTATGTAGCTCTTACCTTTTATTTTATGCTACTTTTTATCTTTCATTTTTACCTTTTAAGTGTTATCCACTTCACTTTATGCAAGAAACAAAGATTTCTAAATAAGTAATAAAAACAAAATATTTACAAATACAAATATAATAAAGAGAATTGAAAGAGACACATGTACTCCAATGTTCATCACAGCACTGTTTATAATAGCCAGGACATGGAGGCAACCTAGATGTCTATCTGCAGACAAATGGATAAGAAAGCTTTGGTACATATACACAATGGAGTGTTACTCAGCCATTAAAAAGAATACATTTGAATCAGTTCTAATGAGGTGGATGAAACTGGAGCCTATTATACAGAGTGAAGTAAGCCAGAAAGAAAAACACCAATACAGTACACTAACTCATATATATGGAATTTAGAAAGCTGGTCATGATAACCCTGTATACAAGACAGAAAAAGAGACACAGGTATATAGAACAGTCTTTTGGACCCTGTGGGAGAGGGCGAGGGAGGCATGATTTGGGAGAATGGCATTGAAACATGTATATTATCTTAAGTGAAACAAAGCACCAGTCCAGGTTCAATGCATGATACAGGATGCTCAGGGCTGGTGCACGGGGATGAACCAGAAGGAAGACAAGGGGAGGAGGGAGGTGGGAGGGGGCTTCAGAAAGGGGAACTCATGTACACCCAGGCGGATTCATGTCAATGTATGGCAAAACCAACCAATATAATATTGTAAAATAACTAGCCTCTAATAAAAAATAAAATAAAAAGAATAAAATGCCTAGAAATAAACTTAAAAAAAAGAATATATAATAATAAAAATGTAAAATTATATATATATGTATGTATATATGGGTTTCCCAGATGGCTCAGTGGTAAAGAATCCACCTTTAATGCAGGAGATGCAGGTTCAATCCCTGGGTCGGGAAGATCCCCTGGAGAAGGAAATGGCAACCCCCTCTAGTACTCTTGCTGGGAAATCCCATGGACAGAGAAGCCTGGCAAGTTACAGTCCATAGGATCACAAAAGAATCAGACACAACTAAGTAACTAAACTGCAACAATATATATTACTGCTCATATTGTGACTAAACCTTGCTAGCTGTAATAGATTGATTGCAAAAATGACTGTTCTTCTTTATTCCTTACCTCCTGTGTCCTCAGACCTTGCAATGTAGTTTTGCATTATTTCCATCCAGAAATGGAGTGAGTTTCCCTACTCCTTGAATTAATCTGGACCTGCTTTTGTCAACCAAATATGGAGAAGATGATTATTTGCCAGTTTCAATATCTCAAGAGACACTCCAAGTTTCACTTGCTGTCTTCAATTTCCCATATGCACCATGAGCACCACCCTGGGCTCAGCTGGGAGGATGGGGGATACACAGCTCAGGTATCCCCATTCACCTAATCTATAGCCAGTCAACCACCAGATATACAGGGGGGTCCATCCCAGAGTCACTGACCCACCAGTCACTGCAGAACAAGTAAGCCCACACCCGGCCAAGAACAGCAGGCATTCCCAATTGACCTATTGACTCACAAATAGTAATAATCCTTACTGTTTTATAGCACGGCTTCATGAATGGTTTGTTACTCAGATAACTACCTGATAAAGTGGGCCACCAACAGAAGATCCTTCCAGTGATTAAAAAACCACAGCCTAAACACACCTTTCTGTTTGACATTGTGAAAGTATAATTGACAAGCTGGAGACTAGAACATTTTATTCACCAATGTGGTTTAAATTGTGAACTCAGATGAACTTAAATTGTGAAATCATACCTAACCACCTCAGATATGATTAACCTAACTGTATTTTTCTGATTACATATGGCTTGGTAAGGTGGGTTGGGATAGAGATACATTCAAGTTCATATAGCTCATTTTTTCTCAAAGTATGTTCTAGGTACTACTGTGCATATATGTTAAGTCACCTCAGTGGTGTCTGACTCTTTGCAATCCTATGGACCACAGCCCACCAGGCTCCTCTGTCCATGGGATTCTCCAGGTAAGAATGCTGGAGTGGGTTTCCATGCCCTCCTCCAGGGGATCTTCCCAAT